>NW_009735727.1:0-71331 GCF_000703405.1 Apaloderma vittatum | reverse complement strand
TAGTGAAACTTTGATTGAAGATCATGCCTATCCCAAGATTGCTACTTCCTCCAGAGAGTGATGAATTAAGGTAGTTAAAAGTAGGAACTTTAAACCATGAGTTATATAGCTAGATAAGCATAAAATGTGGCAGCTCTATACTGTCTACAAAAGACTAATTACAATCTCCCTTCCCATTTCTTATATTAATGCAAATACAGTGATAAGGTGGTTGAACAGTTGAGATTCATGTTGTAGACTTTAATTTCCTGACTTTAAAAGGTCTCTGGTTTAATGATAGAATGCCGGATATTTTTTGTATTTTGCTGAGTGGTTTTCCTAATCTTTTGTACTGCCTAAGGGTGGTGGTCCAGCTCTGAATCCCAAAAAGTAGTAGAGAACATGTGTCCTTATATGTCTATGTGTCCTTCTAAAATGGGGGCCTTTAGCATGTGTGAATAGTACCTTCTGAAATCAAGTAGCCATTGATTTTTTACTTCCATCCTGGGATTTTTTTGTTGTTTTGGTTGTAGGGGTTTTTTTTTATTTGGTTTTTAGTTAAATACAGTGGCTATGTGTATTAGAACATTACAAGGTCAATAAAGTTAATGGGAGTCAACTGGATTCATGGCTTTGATGCTCAAGTTACCCCCTGAAAAATGAGAAGAAATAGATACAGAGGAAGCAGATTTGCAAGTTCTCTTCTGTACTACTCCTGTGTCTGAAGGTTAGAGATTCTGATGTTTTGAGTTTTGCAGAAAATGTAACTTACCATAAATACACTTTTATCTGAAGTGTGAAAGTGTCATGATGAAGTTAACATATTTTAAAAATTCAACTACAATGCTATGAGGATCTGCATACTTATTCAAATTTAAGCAAATAACTGGTCCATTGAAATTTGAGCCTGTGCATAAGTCTTTGTGTCAAGCTTGTGCTGTTTTATCCAGTGTTCTTTCATTCAGTAAAGCAAACTGGGATGATATATGCCTGTGAAATGTAAATATAAGTCCTTTTGCATGACAATATTTTAGAACTTTAAGAACGTAAGTACTGAGAACTGAAAGAAAAACAGAAATTAAAGATAAAAGCATTCTTATTTCCAACAGAACTAGTCAGAATTTTTCAGCCATTTAATAAGAAGGTACATATGACAAAGCTGTAATTCAAACAGGTGAAGGTTGTGTCCTTGTAAAAAGTGGACTCTCTTTTCATTTTGAATAATTTAAACTATTTCTTTCTTTTAAGGCAAAGATCATAAAGGGAAAAAATCTCTTGCACTGTTTTAACCATTAAAATGAAATTTGGTGATCTCTTACCTTTTCTGTCCTTCATTACATACACATTTAAAATTCACTTTGGTTTTTAATCATACTTATAAATCCATTTTCTACTCATTGAGATTTCACTAGGGAAGGCTGAAATCGTTCAGGGTAATGGAGTTCTAAGTATTAGTTATTAGATACTTAAAATCTAACTTCTTCCAGATGGGAATGCTTAATCTGGCTCTTAACTACTTCTGATTGATAAAGATTCCAAACCACATTATGAAAGAAGTAAAGAAGTTATTCCCATTATTCCAGCTAAATCAGCTCTACTCCTTGTACAGAAGTTTTCCCAGACAAGTGTTGCCTTCTGCCAGCTCCGAACCTTGTTCATTGTGCTTTAGCACCACGCTAAAACCTTCCAGCACCTTGCAATCTTAGTCTGCCAGAGCATTTAGGAAAAGATCTCTCAAACTGGAAATTTAAAACACTCGGTGGTGTTCTGAGTTTGTGCAGCATCTTTTTACACCGCAGATTTTCTCAGCTGCGGATGGCAGAAAGTGAGGTTCTTGCCTTTCTTATGCCATTATCTCGCTCATCCAGGCCCTGCCTTGCAGTTAGGATACAACCACCCATCTACTCGCTTCAGCATCACTTGGGAGCAGAAATCTAAAGCAGACAACTGAGGGAGAGGTGTGAGTGTCTGGAGCGAGGCAATGAAGCAGAAACTTGCTAAAGCATAACCACTGTCAATAGAATAAAAGTGTTTTTTTAACAGCAAATCTGCTTCTGAAGCTTTTTGCCCTCACAGTCCTAATCCCCAGCCAAGCACTACATAGCTGATTTATAGCTTTGAGCTTCAAGGAGATGCTTTTGTGACAACAGAGCAACAGATGTGTTTTAAGCCAATTAACATGTTTTCAGACAACAGAAGTGTAGTACAAGCTATTGTTTACAGTATTTATTGTTCTGAAATGTTTATTCTCATGGATTTTGAGGTGCAGAAGAATTATGTGGAAAATGTAGTGTGCTGCAGTGGATGTTGGTAAGAAGTGGGATTTTTGTAAGAATGCTTCCTTGTCAAAGTCAATCGCCTTGATTAACAAAACAGAATAACCAGGAGTCCACTGTTCTTCACATCTTTTCTTTATATTTCTTATGTAAAACCAGTCCTTCTGTGACAATCAGTAAAACAAATCTCAATGCATTAGGACTAACGATTAAAATAAACCTCAGCTACGATCAAATCTCAGTCATTAAAATAATCTCAGCTCATTAGAAATTTTGGTATACAGGCTGAAAACAGAGGATGAGAATGTTTTTAAAAAGAAAAATCAGTGAAAATAGACTCCTTAGCTAGCTACTGAATCTTATCTGTCCTTATCTACCTGCTGAATTCTGCATTAAACATATTTGTTGGTCCTGCATGAACTGATGCTACCACAGCTGTCCACAGCAGCGTTCCCTTAGCTGATTTCTTGTGCTGCTGTTCAGAAGAGAACCATGGAAGTGTTGAGTCAAGTCAGGCCAAAATCGTAACGTATGGATAAAATTCTACGCAGTGGAAGCTCAAATGTTGCATGTATATTTGCTATTCTAGTGGAAACATTCACCTTTTCTATTAAAAAACCCCACAACTAATACTGGCAGTTTAGGGGTACATCATGTATGAAATCAATCTCTTCCCTTTTAAAAGATTGTATTGCATCAAACTCCTAAAATGACTTTTAGTCGGTCTAGATCTAAATCTCCTCTGAAATACAGTGTTCAGATTCACTGCACAGTAAGTAATCTTTGCCTCGTATGGACTTGAATTGTTGGGGTTTTTTTTTGGTTTGCGAATAAAAGGAAACTGGTTGATGGGAGTTGAAATCAGTGGCTCCTATGAATGGGAGTTACCCAGGTATACCTGCGGGCAGAGTAAAAACCATTTATTTTTAATTAAATGTAGTGGTCCGAGTGCAAAACAGATCTAATCTCTATTTATTACAATGCGGGAATGAGCAAATCTAGTTAAGCAGCAGAATAGCACTACTATGGGGGATCTAAGGAGAAGAGGTGTTGTTAGGTGTCTAACAGTAGAGCTTCATCTACACCAGGAATAAATTGTATAGATGACTTTAATTAATGCTGAATTACAGATTCTGGTACCAATGAATTTCTCAAATTAATAGAACACTGTTGTGAGAAAGAATGGCTCCAGACGAAAAACATCAGTCAAAGACAGAATGCCTTTGTATTAACCGAGTTTTGAGATAAGCGTTTAAAACTACACTAGATATTGCTAAGGTTTTAAAAGCTTAATATCTTCCTTTAATATCTATTTTACTTTGTGGTGAGACTTTCTTGGAAACTCACTGATTGTATGTATAATTTATAAAAGTATGATTTATGCACTGTTTTTCTAAATGACACAGCAGAGAACGTAATGCCATCTTTTCCCCTTAAAATTATAACTCAAATAATGCGATCTTTTTCAAGTGGTTGAAGGCTGATTTTTTTCCAGAATAAAATCCAGATTTTATTCTGAAATCTCATAATCTGTATTTGACATATTCTAAGAACATACCAAACATTCCAAAATTGCTAAGCAGCACGTTCCGTGGCTCAAAATTTCCCATTCTTCATATGTATGCAGACTATTTCATAATATATGAGCAAAAGACAAAAAATAATCCCAGCAGAGATGGTTTGTTGTTAGGCTAGAGACTGCCTACCTTAACTGTTAGGCCATCACTCACCTGCTGAATTTGATTTACTAGTGTATTGGATTTACTCAAATGACTGCAGAAAACTCTTTGTAATAGTGTCTTGGGATTTTGCAGGTGTGGGATATGGCAGCTTGTTTTCTCAATCTCCTCTGGAATGTATTTCACTTTAGTCTGTATTTTAACTTCAGCAGTACTGTTAGTAGATTTTAAATTGTTTTTGCCACGTTTTTGAAAGGTAGAGCTATCACTTTTTCTAATTTTTCTTGTGTGTAGGTTCATTTATGACTGCCTAGTCAAAACTCCAGTGTATGTCCAATGTGCTTGGCAGTAATTGCACAAGTAGAGTTTCCTAAAGTGTTGCTGCACAAGGAAGTATAAATCTATAATTTCGTTTATGGGATTGAAACATGGTTGGGAACAAAAAAGGACATCGGAATATATTGATTGTATAGATTGTTGTTTTTATTTAATAATTTGCTTACTTAAACTTGGGTTGTTTGTTATTTTGTTTGGGTTTTTTTGTAAACCATTGTCATTGCCAAGCTAGAAACAAGTGTCTTCTTTGGGTTGGGTTTATTTGTTTAATCCAGAAATCATGAGGTGCTAGCTGAAACAAAGTGGCTGTGTTAAGATATTTATTTCAGCTTGTTCCAGTGAACTCATGCTGTTTGCAAACCAACAATACTGCTTTAAATCTCAATTTTCTCACTTTTGTGGGCATTTTATTATAAACACATTAAAGAAAAAAAAATCTTGCCTGGATTATATCACCATGCAAGAAAAGAATTGTGTTAAAATGCTTCTTTTACTGTTAGTACACAGTAGTGTGCAAGATCTGAGGAGCAGAGAAGTCATTTGGCAACACAGCAAAATATAAAAACTTCATTAGTTTTGCATAGGGTTTTTAGAGGCTATATGACACCTATAAAAATATACTGGAAAAAGCTGCTTTCAGATGCTTTTTAGTGCCCTCTGTCCAGCTGATGGAAGTTGCTTCTTCTGATGCAGTCAGTGCCTTTAGCTTGCTTACCTGCTTGCATGAGGATAGTGAGCATTTGCTGTAGGATGGTTCAATCCATCAGAGGAATTTTGAGGGAAAAGTTTTGTGGAAATCAAGCATCTCCTTTTCAGTCATCTGAAATGATAAGCTGTATAACCTAACATAGCTCCAGAAAAAAATCTTGTCCTTTCTCCAGAATTAATTGCATTTTTCTGAGCAGGGCAATATAGGTTTAGGATGTTCAAGGCCACAGTGATGATGAGCAATGAAGCAGATGGAATCTGTAGAAAGACTGTATGTTTTGTTCTCCTTCGTGACTGGCATCTAATGCAAATTTAGTATTTCCAAATCTGTGTATCTTGAATTTAGAAGTTGTGTTTTTATGATGAGAAGATAAACCATGTGAAGAATAGCTTCTGCCTTCTTAGATGCCAGACATGCACATACCTATGCAGATAAAACTCCTTGGTGTAAATTCTGCTTTTGTTCAGATACAAGCAATGCAGTGGAAACTGTTGAAGATTCACTGGAGTGACTGAGAATCAAAATTGGCCTCTGTTTTTCCCCCTTATGAAAGTAATGTAAAAAATCATCTCCTTTGCAATAATCATAATTTAATAAAAAAATAAGCTTATATGGATATATTTTACCTTAGTGAGTATCAACAGACATTAACATCAGACAAGATGAGTAAACCGTTGCCTTTTTCATAATCAAATCTGTGATTAGGCAGGAATATTCATTTTGTTATTGAACCGTTTTATTGCTCTTAAATTTGTGTTTGTATTGTACATTATGCTGCATTCTTATGTTGCCTCAGTATTTCCTTAGTACTGTAAAGTTCTATAAATGAAAAAATATGATATTGCCAGGCAATTTAATATTACTTTAATGATCCATAGTGCACATTGCCGTATGCAATTGATAGTACTTGCTACAGTCAGGCAGAAGTGAATGAAAAGTCCCAAGATTCGGCATAAAACATATCACTGAGCACTTGATATCTGTTTCTAACATGACTATTTGCAAACTGTGTGCTCACTGCAAGTACATAGCTGGATTTTTACCTCCAGATGGTAAAACCTTACTGAAGATGAGAACTAGCTTGTTTTCATATTGATTAGTTTTTCATACCTTTTGTGATTACATCATCTCCAGCTCTTGTTCACAGGCCTCTGTCTGAAGTTATGGCAGTCACAGATGTAAGCTCTGCTTTTTTGACCTTTATGGCTGTCCTAAATCACAGTTTTGCTACAGATCACATTGCCTATTGCAAAGGTAGTTTGTGTAAACTTCTTGCTTGCACCTCTGCCTACTCACATTCACAGCAATTGTTATCTGTTGCTGCCACCCACCACCTTTTTTGACATTTAAAACCCAGGTTTAGAGGCCTGACAGTCTTAGGTGCTAGAAACCCAAATACAATTACGTTTGTTCTCGTTTGTCCAGCCTCACTCTTCCATCCCTGCCTCTCAGCTCCTCCTCATCTAGCCAGGACATATCGCTAAAATTTAAAATCGAGTGAAATCTATTTGCAAATACGTATTTAATGAGTACACACAGATTACACACTGGTTAAGCTAAGTCTGGGAAGGGTGTAACACTACTTGTGCATCTGTCCAGAATTTTTCACTTGACATTTTGTCCTTTGAAGGCATCATGTATTTTAGAAGCTCTAATCTTTATAGCTGAACTGATGTTGTTACAGCAGTGTGATGTTCTCTGTGTTTACCCTGGTCTGTCTGTTAGTCTTGGTGTAGGCTTTCCCGGAAGGGAATGAGATAATTTAGCTCACAGAGGTCACCTTCCTGTCTGTGGGCATAAAAGGTGTTGCAGGGCATGTCTGGAGCGTGGGTGTGGAGGTGCAGTGCACACATGCATCCCGTGCTTTTGCCCTGGTAGACACCCTCATGACAGCAGCAGCCTTACCAGAGCTTCTGCCAGAGTGAGTGTGTGAGGACGACTGATGCTGTGGAATTGCACCAGCTGTTGTTCAGTTTGCAGTGAGGACCCCCGTGGTTAATGAGATTGTGACTGTAGAATTTTTTACTGTTGAATTGGTATTTATAATACATTGATATCTGTGATTGGTAACAGTGATTCAGTTTAATCCTGATTTACAGGTATACATTGTCACGATTTACAAAGAATGTCAATGATGATGCTTTACTTGAAGATCAACATACTGGCTTTCATATTTCAAAATATTCTTTATGAAAGCATAAACTCTTTTCCCTGAATAATCTCTCTTCATGATTGGAGTGAGATGGAGGGCTTCATTCCTTGATGAATGATAGGATCGATTCCCAGAGAAGCTTAGGAAATTAATTATACTGGGCAGCAACCATCCCTATGGGGTGAGGAAGCTAAATTTGTAGCAAATGTTGAAGGACAAGTGGATGAGAGCAATTGCGATAGCTGGATTGTGGTGATGTAGGACGTGCTTGAGGACAGCACAGCAATATGTTGTAACACAGCAGGTACGCTGGCACAGCTGTGGGAGTATTCTTGATGCTCTGCAAATCCTAAATCTGTTGAGTTGGACACACTTTTTTTTTTTCAGTTGTAATTACTTTAAAATACAAAAAAATGGCATTGTACAGGAGGGTTAGCATTTCAGGAAATACAGGTAGTTTTGAAGTTAACTGCTGATGTCACCCTTTTTGCCCAAATAAAATCAAGTATTTTGGCTACACCTTCATGGAATAGGGGAGTTTTAGCTTCGTCTGAAGGAATTAATGCCCTGCATCTGCAGTAATGTCAGATTTCCATGGTTTATTAGTTTCACAGTAGGCTGGAATTTAAACAGTTTTCTTATAGTACTTTTCTCCGTGTTACCATGTAGTTCTTAACAGTAAGGAGGAAAGCTACAAGCTTTAATGCAGAAAGGAAAAGAATATTGAAGGCCTCTTTCATGTGTTTTTTAAATAGATTCCTAAGTTACCTAAACCTGACTAAAGGGAGTGACAAAAAAATACCTCAAGAGCTAAAGAAGGCCCACAGTTCAGCAGTCCTATTATTATTATTATTAGTAGTAGTAGTAGTATTAGTAGTAGTATTTTGTGAGTTGCTGGCTGGAGTTATTCTTGCTTCTACCCACATGCCAGTTCATAGCACTGACTGTATATCAGCAATATAGTCAAGTTTTTTTCTCACCTCTACATCTAAAATATGCTTATGAAATACAACTAAGAATGTTGAAAAACCCACAACATGGGCAAAGAAGGGGAGAAGTTTTGTTAATAGAGAGATTTAGATATATGTTTTGTGGAGAAGGAGAGTGTAGACTAGCCAACTTTATACTTTCTGTGTGAATTAATGAGCATTGATTAGACTAGCTGACGTTCTGCAGAACATACAAACACTTTTTCACTCTATTGTCAAATACATTTGCATATATTGCTTCAATGTTCACATTAAAATTTTTCTGCTCAGTATAGTACAGAAATTATATGCTGAGTATGGGTGGAGTTTGGAATGCTGCTTCATCAGATAAATGTGCCTTCAGCTGTCTTGTTCAGATGAATGTGACACCTAAATATTGCAAAAAGGGGTTTCCAGTCTACTCCAGTGCTGCTTTTGAAGGCCCTGCTTCTAGATTGTACAGTGATGATGCAAAATCATACAACCATAGAATGTGTTGGGCTGGAAGGGACCTTTACAGGTCATCTAGTCCAACCCTCCTGCAGTGATGAGGGACATCTTCAACTAGATCAGATTGCTCAGAGCTCTGTCCAACCTGACCTTGAATGTTTCCAGGGACGGGGTATCAAGCACCTCTCTGGGCAACCTGTGTTGCACCACCTTCATTGTAAGAAATGTCTTCCTTATATTTGGTCTAAATCCACCCTCATTTAGTTTAAAACTGTTACTGCTTGTCCATCACAACAGGCCCTGCTAAAAAGTCTGTCCCAATCTTTCTTATAGGCCCCTTTTAAGTACTGAAAGGTCACAGTAGAGTCTGCCCAGAGAGTGATCTTCTCCAGGCTGAATAACCCCAAAACTCTCACAGGAGAGTTATTCTAACCCTCTGATGGTTTTTATGGCCCTCCTCTGGATCTGTTCCAAGAGGGCCTATGTCTGTCTTCTGCTGTGGACTTAAGAGCTCCCACTCCAGGTGGGTTCTCACCAAGATCATCATGGAAGACCTCAGAGCAGAGTAGAGGAACAGAATCACCTCACTTGACCTGTTGGCCACGTTTCTTTGATGCAGCCCAGCCTATGGTTGGCTTTCTGGGCTGCAAGTGCACATTACTGGCTCATGTCCAGCTTTTCACCCACCAGTATCCTCAAGCCTTTCTCCACAGGGCTGCTCTCAGTGTCTCCATCTCCCAGCCTGTATTGATACTAGGGGTTGCCCCCACCGAGGTGCAGGACCTTGCCCTTGGCTTTGTTGAATATTGTCTTACTGTCCTTAGAAATTGCCTAGTATCATCCTTTCAGAACAGGCACTGGAGCTTCATGATGTGCATTCAGAATTCAGTCTCCAATGATGACCTATCAAGGAATCTTATTATATATCAGGGAGTGAGGGAGAAAAAAACTCCACACTTAAAATAGAGAAGATCTTGTTTTCAGGATGATTCAATTTTTAATCAAAGGGCTAATGTTTTAGTCTAATATGCGGTATTCATTTAATTGAAAGAGAAGAGTCAAAGTCTGAGGTCAGGTTACAGGCTGAAGTAAAAAGCTAAATGTCAGTTTCTGGCTTCCACAATGCTAGATATAATGTAGTTTCAGCATACTTAAGGAAAATAAAAGGAAGCTTTGCACCTGTTATGTCTGTGGTGACTTTCCTTATTGGTTCCTTTGATAGGAGGAGATTAGGAAAACTTTTGGGGTTTTCTGAGAATTAATACAAAGTGAAATTAAAACACAGATATTACCTCTTTTCATGCTTCTTCTATGCATAAATAATTGCAATGAGTATTTTTTAAAATGGCCCCTAGATATTGCTCAATGCAAAGGCTACCGCGTTCTTGAATATGTCTTCTGTCAGAGAAACTGGTGGTATAAATGAGAGTCTCTTACTCAAACTGTCTACTTGCAGTTGCACACACAAAAAAATCCTTCTTAATTGTCTCCCTGCATGTGGACAAGGCCTCAGAAAGAAGCAAAATCTTAAAGATTAAAAGAGCATAATGATATATTCAAAAGATGAAAGATATTATCTAAACATTTTCAAAAAAAATGATAGAAGATTGAAATCTCTTTGTGTTTCCCACAACTTTGAAGATGACAGTAGTATTCTGCTGTGTTTCATCTTTTTCATAGTAACGCATTTTGAAATCTTGAATGAGTGTATCACCTAATAATGTTTTTTAGGACTACTTAAGTTGTTACATAAAGCACAATTTAATTTTCTTCTACTTTTTTGCTGTAATTACTAAAGATACTATCTTATTTGACTTTAATTATGATTGGATGTGTACCTAGGTAAGGCTTCCCTAAAGAAAAAGAAGATTGATGCTGGTGATTTAGCAGGTGTCATTCTACAACATACTTACAAAGTGAAATCTTCAGGGCACAGCATCATGAGAAGCTTGGTTTTGAATGAGGCGTAAAATCATGATTCTGACCATTTGCGGTCATTAAAAATCGCATGATGCTTTTGGGAAAAAAACCCTCCTGTCCTGACAAAGTTTAATTTTGGTTCGGTGACTGCTGTATTCTCCCTTGAGTTCCAGTTAAATGTGACGTTCCTTGCTTCCTGTCTTGACTGCCTGGTGCGAGTTGCTTTGCTGTTGCTTAGTCCATAGGTTTCAGCCCAAAGACAATTTCGGTTCCGCAGTGAGCTAAGTGGTATAGCGCTCTTTGTGTTTGCTCTTTTATTAGGAGGAAATTCCCAAATTCATTTGGAAAAATGTTTTTTGCTAGAGAATGCAGTTTCAAAACCAGCACAGGCAGCATGAGTTTGCAAATGCTGGGCAAATGTTTGACCTGTTCTAATTAAAAATCAATTTATTTTTTTTTTAAATGGTGACCATATTTGTCACAATGGACAAGCACCACACACACTGATAAGGTGTGTAATAGTCTCAGCCAAGGAGCTGAAGAGAGCTTATATTTCCCAAATGCAAGAAGCTGCTGGAAGATTCCTGACTAATGGTTCAAACCCAGTTTTTTATTTGTTTTTCTGAACACAGAAGTGTGGTCTTCCTATATGAGAAATGCTAGTGGTTATGGATATACCCACCCAGTATAAAGGGATTTTGCAAACGCCAATGTGCTATGTCTGTAGTAAATGGAATTACTGCTTCTGTTTAGGCTATAACAAGCCCCCCCCTTGATTTCAGAACACCAAGGAATCTGAAACTTTTAATTGATTTTGACACTCTTTGTAGCATTGTAGTTTACTTCATTTTCCTTTGCACTATTTGAAAGGCATGAATGTGCCTAGCATAGTGGTTATCCAGTTTCTCATTTCCAGCAATTTTCTTTCTTGCTGAAGAGATGCTGAACTATACAACAGCGGGGTAAAACATTTCCCTTGTAGTTTCAGGATCAGTTCGTGTCAGGTGGACTTTGTTGGCATTTAGCAAAAAAGAGTTCTGTACTGTTGCCTTGTATTTTTAAGAATGTTTTTGCTGTATATCTTGGTAGTAGTGGTGTGTATCTTCGGGATGAGGAGGTTTTGGTATGGCGTGGAAATCCTTTTTTCTTGGTACAGCACTGATAGGAATAACTTGGGATCTACCCCAGCAGTTTCCAACTATTGCCTTGCTTTGTCTTTCGTGGAGACCAAGGTACAAGGGGTACCAGGGTAGTTGGCAGCTATAAACTCCGGCACACAACACTCAAACCAAAGGTTGTTTTTACCAAATACATCCCATTCCAACAGAGCATAGAGTGTTCTCCACTCTTCCATTGTTGCACAGCAGGTTTAAAGATGGGGAGAAGTGGTTTGATAAGTTCAGAACACCACCTTTGTCTGAGCTGGGATGAAATTAAGTGCTTGACTAGATCTTAGGAGGAAGAGGGTTTGTCTCATCATGAACTGGAGATTTTTGAGGGCAGTCATTCTCTTTAATTTATGACATCTCAGGTCTTCAAGCAAGATGTTCAGAATCCCCGCCTTGTAGCTGGCATCTCTCTTTATCTAAGAGCATATAGGCAGCACAGGAACCTGTCTTGGACCGTCTGAACTGTGCCCTTACTAGTTCCCCCAAAGGTGAGTTGCCTAACCCACAAGTTGCTAGCTTACAGAGCGGGCTGTAACAGTGCCTGCAGCCTGAGCTGAGGGAACATCTCCGCTATTCCTGAGAAAGATTTCCATTTTAAGAATGTGTTTTAAATAGGAGGTTTTTGGGATTGACCTTTAAATTGCTCGTACAGGTAAGGCGCGATGTGTTTTGTTCTCAGCATCCTGTGGTCTACCTCTAAGTTCTAGCTTGGCTTCCTGCACGTTGTGCGCATGACATTTCACTTGCCATCCCAGTCCTTCCTTCCTGCCTTTCCTCACTGTCCCCAGCTGGACTCCAACAAGATGTAACTTTCTTTCTGGCTACGAGGAAGTTTGTGTACAAAAATCAGGCTTTAGATGGGGAGTGAGCTGAAATCTTATCTTTGCCTAATGCACTGTTTGACCGGGGTGCTATGGGAGAGGAGTAAAGTTTTTGTGTAGCTAATGTTAATATTTCTGGCATGAGTTTTTTATTGATATCATTAGGATCTTAATACAGTACTGCTTTTACAGACCCTGTGCTTCACTTAAAAAGATTTTAGCGGAAGAGCAGATGCAAAATCTCATATTTAATTGTATCTCTCCATGAAACTCTTCAGCTTTTGTTGCTATCACTTGGACCTTTCACCTCTGTCTTAAGTAAAAATAATTGCAGGTCCTCTGAAATGAGTTACATGAAGAAGTCATTATTATTTCATTCAGATGTTTTGAAGCCAGATTTTAGATGTTGTTCGAGGTGCTGACATGAGCACTTTCTGTGAGCTGCAGCAGCTGTTGTGCAGTTACTGCTCCTTAGCTAATGCTTTGAGACCAGCAGATTATTTATATTTAATTAACATTTAATTAGCCCAGAGTACCTGTGTCTTACTAATGACAGATGGATACAGTGAACTTGAGGTCTGTTTAGCTGTTTAAATGTTTTTATTTAAAACCTGGTTTGCTGTCTTTCTCTTGCCTTCCTTTTTAGTAATCTGGTGTTATGATAGATTTTATTTTAATCGACCTTTGGATACTTCAAACTGAAGAGCAAAGCAAGCCTCATCACGTCCTTAGAAATCACAAAATGCTGTAAGAGTGCAGAAGTTGTGTGTTCTTTAACACATTGTCTCATAAAGTCCTTTCCTAACAGATTATGATGTGGATGCATGCCGCATCATTTGACTGACAGGAAATGTGAACCCAGTCAGCTATTTACATGTGTTCCTTTAAATGTCAGGTTATCTCTGAAATGCTGGAAAGCAAATCTAAACAAAGTAGTTGTGTAAACGAACATTATGATTATGATGGCATGAGAAGCCTTTATGCTTTTGAGATTTTTAAGTTTTTTTAAATAACATTAAATTGATGTTATAGAAAATAATATGGGCCCTTTATATCTTAAAATTAAAATACAGGAAATTAAAAGCATTTTAGAAAATACAGAAAATTAAAAATATTAAAATACAGAAAATTGCTAGAGAATAAAATTCAGAAATCTTAAAATATTTTCTAGCATTAGGAGGAAAGAAATGAAAATGAAACTGCAAAATAAGGAAAAACTGATTATTGTTCTGAAAAGCAATGATTCTTAAGTAAGACTCTTCACTGATTTTAGTTTGGAAAAGTAACAGGGTGCACTTCTTTCTTGTAATTCTCTGGAATTTAGTAAATACCCAAAAAACTGAAAGAATGGAAAGGACAAACAATATTGTTGACATCCATCCAGTATTGGCCCATTTCCTTATGTACTTTGTTCTCAGAGGAAAGTCAGATTGAAATCTGCAATTTATTTTCTACTTAGAAAAATATTTATCATGACTGTGGGACAGAAGTAGACGAGAAATAGTAGACTCTTTGCTGAGAGAATCTAGAACAGATTTCAAAGCACTGTTCCTCAGCCTGCCCGGAAAATCTTTAATAAATGTACTTATGTCCACACCTATTTTGTTCACTTACTATTCTGATCTATGAAGTTAGTTCCAGCAGGAACCACGCTCATTACCACAATTGCCTAAATACTAAATCTGAATGATTTTACAAGGACAATGGAAAAGAAGAGCTGTTGTAACATTTGATTTTTTATTTTCATGCCTGAGCTGGTTTATATTGGTGCCATCAATAAAAAAATAGACTAAAAGTTTGCCTCTTCAGATATGGTCTGTGGTATCTATTTACTTAAACTGATGACTGGTGACTCCTTTGTGATGAAAACCTGTCTTTTAAAACCCACTTCAAGTCAGGTCATTGTATCTTTCTCAGCATCATGGGGCCAACATGAACACTGACCCTATCCCGGGAAAGAAGATAATTTGTCAAAGGGAGAAGTTTTGCAAGATCTCTGCATCCTGTAAAGCTGAGGGATGCCTGAAGGACAAAAAACGGTTTGAGCAAGTGAAGATTGGAAAGACATATGTTGCCCTTCCCTCTGCCTGTTGGGATCTGGCAGTCAGTTCATTTAACGTTCTTCTTTCATGACTGAAATGGTTCACCTGGGAAGTTCGTAGTGGAAAATGTCCTCATAAACCCAGAGTCTGCCTGGCTGCCCTCTGCCATTCATCACCTCCTGGCTGAAGGAAGGGGGAGTGTATTTGAAGTGAAGGAGGACACTGTAAGAAAAGCTGGTTTGTTAAACCTGCATCAGGTATAATGAATTACTGTGGACGATGTATGTTGAAACCAGTTGGCTGTCATTTCTGAATGGAGGTGTGAAAACCAGGTGATAAACTGCGTCTTCGTATATATTATACATGAGGTCTGGCATAAAATGGGGTTTGAAAAGAAGTGAATATGAAGTAGCCACTTTAACCTCCCCAGAACTCCTGCCTGGAGCAGCACAGGGCGTCACCAGTGCTTCTGTCTACCACAGCTGCATTGAGCTATTTTCATTTCTAAGTATGAAGCCAGACACAAAAAATTGTGTTTTGGGTGGATGAATATTTTCATTTTGAGAACTCCACAAGAGGACCATTTTATTCATGGAAAAAATTGAAAGTAACATTTGTGATTGAAAATTTTTCAGCCCTTAAAAAGGGCAGAAAATGATTATATTCTGTTTTATTTTCTTTGTGTGCATTTTTTTAAAAAGGATGAGCTGTATTTCTTTGTAAGACTCTTAGAGCTATTCTTCTATCTGCTAAATATCGTTATGTGAACTGATGACTGCATAGCCCAGGGATATTGCCACATAAAAAATCTGGTTTTGTGAAATTATTCTCTGTAAAATTGGATAGTAAACATAAGCAGTAAAGCTCTTGAAGAAAATCTGTTGACTTTAGCAATTACATATGCCATTTCAATGCTGCCAAAGGATGATCGCAGCTCAAAAGTATTATTTACATGTAGAAATATATCACGTCTTCTGTTTAAAACTCTTGACTAGCACAATATTTGTGTATTTTCATTTTTGGTAACCAGAGTTTGAAGGGTCTGCTCTTTCTGTTCGCAATTTTCAGTTCATAATGTAATACATTTTTCACAGTTTTACTTTGAAAAGAGGTTTTGTATTTAAAAGTAGTATTGAGGGATGAAAAAATACCGGCTTCTACACTGTCAGTTACTGCCATCTGTATGATAGCCTATGATAATGTAAAATTGAAACTAGGCTAGTGAGTAGGACTTCATTTCCTACGCTCAAATCCTACCTAGTCTACCTAATTTTTACCTTAAAATTTTTTATGTTAATTCTACCATTCACACATTCGTCTGTACAATTAATACTGTTGCGATATTAAATGTGAATGTTGTAATCCTTGGATTTCTGACAGAATCTGTGTTTTAAGTTACTCAGAATAAATCACATTAAGATGATCTATGTGATATTGCAAATGATGATGCAGGTTATTCAGCTTTGAATGCTAATTCCAACAAAACTCTAAGTGACTGATTTAGTGATTCTGCCTTAAAAAAATCTGAAAGCAGCCTGATGATAGACATTATTTCTGAACTAAAGTTTTTGTGCTAAGTTTGAGTAGGGAGTAGAAAGTTTATCAAGTTATTTATATCAAAGATTTCAAAGAGGATATCATGTGTCAAAATAAATTGGTGTAATTGTTTGGACATGAACTAAAAAAATGAAAGCACAATGCTTTTGAAACAACTACACAAAATCATACAACTTTTTTTTAATCTATTTCTTTATCACCATATTAGATCTTCTTTCTGACAGCTAAAAGGAAATTACTGTGATTTAGGGAGGGAATCTTTATCAGTAGTTGACAGGGAGAATAAAGTGATAATGCCATACAAACACTTATTTATAATAGCATTTAGCTAGAAAGTCTCAATCACTCAGCACTTGATTTATGTAATTTTTCAGGGCAGTAGAAATACCTTATGCAGTCCATCAGGCACTATTTATGAGGCTGTTACTGAAGCATGAAAGTTTGCCTGCTCACTGCAGAAAGAACAAGATAAATGCAAACCTGAATGCTGCTGTGTAGCAGATAATGCAATTACAGATTGTTGTCCTGCTTAGAAATGATAATTCCTTTATAAAGTGAAGTTGGTATTTAACTGTTCTGTGGAGTTTTTCTAATTCCCTGCCCTCCCTTTTAATCTCATTAATTTTTTTAGTTTTTTTTCCTGAAGTGCACAGTGGGCAAACCCTGCCTGCACAGTTTGATGTGCTACAACAAATGGGAACTTGGCACAGCTGTTCAGGATTTGCCTGCTAGAGATGGAGTAGTGGAATTAACTTTACTCTCTTTTCCACTTTTCCATTTTTTTTTGTATTCCTGCTGTTCCATCCCACTTGAGGAAGTCCTCGTCATGTCACTAGATGCTTTTATTTGACTAGTATTGAGGTTGGAAAAATGAATGCATGATCTCCGTCTTGTTTCTGAGAAACATTGGTAAGATCAATTCTTTGAAAAATCTAAACCAGCTCTGTGCCATCTTATGTTGTTTTCTAGCCAAGGTGGCAAATGGAAAAGACAAAATGTGACAAGGCCGTGTTTCCTTTTACTGGTATTCCTGGCAAATACTGAGACAGAAAGTGCCATCGTGAATCTTAAATAGAAAATCATCTTATGCCAGCATTGTCTGATTTTGAAAGGACAGGAGCAGGCAGCTGCCTTGTAGGGGTTCAGCTGAATGAGCTGCTGTGGTTTGGGATCTCTTCTGCTCTAGTTTGCTTCCTCTCGATTTGCAGGTAACTGTGCAAAACTAATATTTTGTTCGCACTGTATTTCCCCAGCTGTTAAGCAAAGCTGCTCCATTTCGCAGGTATCCAGTCAAAAGTGAGTGGAGCACCAAAGGCTTCAGCAGCCCTGGGGTGTCTCTGTTGGAAGCTGAGCTCTAGGTGCTGGAGAGCTGGTAGAGTTAGTCCAGGATTACAGCAGATGCATCCCCAGGGCATTCTCTAACAGGGAAAATATTTCAGTATCAATAAAATACATATGGTTTCAAATTCTGTAATGATGTGAATACACACAAGTTTAAGTGTTGCTTAGATGTGGTGTTGGGTGATACGGTTTAGGGGTGAACTTGTAGTGTAGGGTTAAAGGTTTGACTCGATGATCCCAAGGGTCTTTTCCAGCCTGAATTGTCCTACGATTCTAAATCAGAGAGATTATATCAAACTACTTCAGTGGAGGAGCTGTCCTGACCAGAATTAAATCTTTAGAAAGGAATTGTGGAAAGTTGAAGACAAAAATTCATCATTCAGTAATCATAGCCGAAGATGACTCATTATGAACTATTTTTCCTGTCAAAAAACTTGTGTTCTCCAATTTTTTGTCCTGCTACTTTACATTCTCCACCAACTCCTTTTGTCTGTGAGAAGCGCTTTATACAGTAATAGTCAATTAATATAAAGTTGCCCAGAATGGCTTACTGAAGAAGACAACTTTTGTTGTAAGAATTACACAATTTAAAGAAGTGAGGCCTTAGGTCAACAAGCAGTAGCATCCTAGAAAACAATTTCTATTTTTGCATGATAGGCACAGAAGAAAATTTTATTTGAGCTTTACCTCTGCATGCAGATCTCAACCAAACGTGGTCCTTCTCACTGCAGGCTTATTTAATTTGTTTGTTAAATCCTTCCTCTGCTGTGCCACTTGCAGCTGATGATTTTATAGTGTCTTCTTGAGCATGCACCAGTTAATCATAAGGTGCTTAGATTTAGAGTTAGATTTTTTCCTTAAGTCTCTTAGTACAGAAATTTAATAGGGTTTCAGTGCTTCAAGGAAGAAATGTTAAGTTGCCTGCTATCTGAGCTTCCTCATTATATTACCTTATGCTTAGCTGCTCAGATGAAATGAATAATAATTTTCTGCCTTGGCTGGATTAGCTCTATACAAGTACCATAAGCATCCAGTCACGCAATTCTGCATGTTGATCTGGTTTTAATACATCTATCTGAATACCAGTTTAATGTGGTTTACTGTGATGTTGCCATCACACATAAAATGGCATATCTTTCAACGATTTTTATAAAATTAATTTTGAGCTCACTGTGTGTTAGGGTGTATATATGTAACTAATGATTCGTGGAGGTGTACATCTCTGTTACACAATATGCATCAGTTGTTTGAATAATTAGACAGAGGCACTGAACATAGACTACGAAATAGAAATACTCAAGCAGAAATCCTAATCTGCTGCAATAATTTGAAAAGGCTTGTCATTGCCTCTTGTAAATCTTGAATAGACTTATCTTGCAAAGCCACAACAGCATAAAATTTAGCTCAGTGAAACAGAGGTGCTTTTCTAATATCCTGGATTTTATCAGCTATGGAAATAGGCATTTTAGAAATTAAAAGATATAATATTGGAGAAGAATTTCTTCCAAAATGTGTGGTGTTTTACGTAGAAAGTAGGAAATGAGGTGAGAAAGCTGTAAATGCATTGATTTTACCAGTGAGGAAGACTTTATTATATATCAAAACAACTAGAAAAAAATTAGTAACTCCTTTTTCCCTGCACCCACCACAAGATATTGCCTACCTTTTGATTAGATGGCTCTTCTGGAAGTGAAATTTTGAAGATTTTTCTGTAGTCACGTGTTTTTCTTTCATGGTTCAGTCTCACATTTTGGCTTTAGCAGCCATAACTCGGAAAACAGTGCAATTTGGACTGGTGGAAGGATCAAAACTCCAGAACTTTCTCACATACTTCTTTTTTAATCCCTGTGCAGAGTTGTACTACCATGTGATATACAGCTCTGTGCTGAAGGAACTGGCCCTTTGTCATCAACTGTGAGCTGACTGTAGCTGTATTCTTTTATCCATATTTTAGATTACATCTGCACAAGCAGATGTAATCTAAACATATGGAAAGTGTCCTTTGGACTTGAGGTAGAGGGAAGTGTTTGTCATTTCTTAACATCTTAGCTTGTTCTTGACAGTTCAGCATGTCTCATGGCTTTCTATGATGGGATGATGAAGATCAAACATTACTTGTCAAAGTCCTGTGACAAACCAGTGCTAAATTATTGAGTCTCAGCTGGCAGCAGTTAGTAGTGGAGAAAGCCTTTGAGTCATCAATTTCAAAACCTATGAGTGCTAAAAGAAGGCACTCCTTGCCAGGGAAAACTATGAAATAAATCATTATGTCGACTCTGCTGGTGTATGTGACATGTTGATTTGCTTTTCTTTGTCTTACTTTTTTTTTCTTCTTTTCTTTTCCCCTCATTCTTAATCCACGATTTCTTCAGTATTTTATCAGTCTCGGGTGAATATAAGTAGTTATCATGCTAATAATAGCTTACCAAGGTTCTTTAGGCTGCAGTCTCTGGTTTCCTTGTCATGATAGAAGATCAGTTAAATTACAGGATTTATAGGTTCTAGAAAGAATATAAGTTTGCTTCTCTTGAATGCTTTTAAGTTCACCATCAAGAGCTAGTTAAGGTTTCCAGTGTCTGTTGGGAGAATGACAAGAGATGTCTCCTTTGGACATGGAATTAATGTGGTGGATTTTAGAGTGGTTTTCTATTATATTTGTCTGTGTAATACAGCATAATTTTACTTTCTCTGAACTTTACTAAATATTTGCTAGTTTTGCTCAGTGTGCTTCCCAATGAACTCACCTGGAAGGAGATTTGAGAGAAATTATTGCATTAAGTATATAAAGAAAAACAAAGGGAGTCACGATTTTCTTTTCTCTTTGTTCCTTTCTATTTTTGTGTATGGCCATGAAAGAATTGAAGATAGTCCCTTGTGATAGGAAAATATTTTGGTTTTCTGAATTGAAGCAGTTGCCTGGAATCAGTGAGGATTCGGTCATTGATACCAGCTGGAACATTAGTTGACTTGGTGCAAGACATGCCAACAAAATCTGGCCATGTTAAAATACAATTTATATCTCCAACTATTTTAGATCTGAGACATGTTAGATATATTTTTGAGTTCAGCCTGCTAATTTTTTGCCACTGTTTGAGAATTACAGTTTCATTTGCATGTTTTTCTCTGAAATACTGTGGCTTGACTATATTGTCCTTGTGGTATGATATATTAAACTAATTTCTGCAGAAGTCTAAGCATTTTCTTTTTTAAAAGTAGTATTTTGTCATGGTTATGAAACAAACTACACTGTAGATAAATAATTCATTTTTTCACCTTTGAGATAATAATGCCATACTCTATCTCCCTTAAACACATCCAATGTTTATCTGGCCACCAGGACCCTGAAATCCTTTTCTGCAAAGCTGCTTTCTAACTAGTCAGTGCCCGCTCTGTCTTGGTGCTTGGTGTAATCAGGGGGGTAGAAAAACAGCTGTGTTCTTGCTTCCTCCCTCCAACTTGCACTCATTTGGCCCAATAAATGGTGGAGTTGGAGGTCTCTGCCACCCAGTTTAGTCACTGTAAATGGAAAAGATTTAAGATCGCCTTCTCCTGTGAGTGTTTCACATGGGTTCTTTAGGGGTTCCTGTTCTGAGTCTATTCTATTTTTAGGCAACTTCTTTTTCTCCGCCCTTTTTATAATAACTTCAGGTGCCGAAGTTAGAGCTGTGGTTTCTGCTTCAGGAGCTGGATTCTCAGCATCTGTTACCATGTTCAATGTCACAACCTTTAAGTATCTTTTGGTTCTCACCACAAGTGACTGGATCACTCTGCATAATTTACTTGACATATTTAGCTTGTTTTTCTGGCTTAATGTTTGTGAAGACAGTTCATTTTAGATGAGCTATCGAAATAGCCTCAAAGAATGGCTTTGTCAAGTATTTTTAAAATCACAGACTTAATTCTATAAAATTCATACCCCAGACTGAAAATGCATACTATTTTGCCAAGTTGTTCTTACTACTTTCATTATGGCTTATATTCCTTTTACTGCATTAAATTACTTAGCATACTTGCAAGCTGAAGACCCACAATCTAGCATAGCATAGTTCCTGTGAGATTTGACTGACTTTTCATAAGAGTAAATGATTCTTTTTCTCTAGTAAGATAGGTTAGTGCCCAGTATTCCTTAGAAAAATATGTGTAAAAGTCACCACTTTGTTCAGGTGTATAGTCTGGATATTTTATTCTTTATTCTTTACAATTATAGTGCTGTGCAAGTGCACATGTAGAGCTATCAAAGGAAAAGACATATATTCAAAATCCAGTTGTTGCCATTGCTCGTGGAAAATAAGTCAGAGCTGACTGGCAGGCTAATAACCTGATGTGACAAGAATTACTGTGCTTTCTAGATGCTGACAAATTATATTGAATCACTACTTAGGTGAATAAACTTTGACTACCTTAGATCAGGTTTGTTGTTTTTTTTTTTTCTTAGTTTCTGTTTACAATTATGCTGTCTCATAATGCGTGTATATGTGTATATATAAGTGCAGAAGTTATAGTTGCAAAGTGATAAGAGATTTTGTAGGAAGCTTACTGGACCATCTTGATGCTGAGCATATGTCACTGGGTTAGGGCTGGGCCAGCTACTATGTGCTGACAGACACTTTCTAACACCCTCTCCTTCCCCTCAGACAGGAAGGAAAAAGGAATGAGGCAGTGAGACTTACGGATTGGAAAAAGAAAATTAAAACAGCTTTATTGAATAAGGAAATAATAAAAATACTGAACTACATATCACAACTGGTATCAAACCCAACTCCCCCCGATAGCAATCGCCACTGATACTGCAGAGCATCAGTACTGGTACCAGAGAATCCCCAGGTTTAGCAGCAGCAGGAAGCTGGGTATGGGAGCTGGATTCAGGAACTCAGGATTGGGATACGGCTAGGAAAAGGTTTGACTCAATGACCTTGAAGGTCTCTTCCAGTCAAAACTCTTCTATGATTCTATGAACAAAGGCAGAAAATTGGACAGAGTCCTCTCTGGATGCTGGCCATGGAAGAGAGGCCTAAATGCTTGTGATCACTCAATTTATACTGAATATGACATATATGGAATGGAATATTCTTGTTGGTCACCTGTCCTGTCTATTACTCCCCAGAGGTGCAAGATTTTACTTCCTTGTGACCCCTCTTACTACCTGGCTCCCCCAGCAGTGGCCTTGGTCACTCTAGGACTAAGTACAAGCAAGAGCCTTTCTGCATCCCAGTCCCAGGCAGTAACTGCAAACATGAGGTGTTATCACTGCCAGTAGCACACACTGTCTGCAAAAACATGCTGCTGACTTCAGAAAGTGCAGCCTTTTAGAAGAGACTGAGCTGGAAAGTAAAAATCACTGAACAGAATTGGTTTCGTTTAGCTCAAACCAGTACAGCATACTAAAATCTTTTGCTGTTGCATATTGAAATACTGACTTTCAGATGATTTTTCATGGGTTTTTTTTGGGTTGTTTATGTTTTGTTTTGAGTATAAGCAAGGTGTAAGAACAAATACAAACCAAATGCCATTTATTTTCTTAATTTTCTATTCCTAGGGAGAGCTGAAATGTAAGTAGATCCCTTGAAGATTCATTTGGGTTGGCAGTAGGAGGATAAGCAGAAATACTCTGTTATATAAAGGGATGGGAAAGATTGGGAAGTGGTTAGTGTTAAGGTACAGTTTCTTAAAAAAAAAAGTAGAAAGAATGAAAAAAATACATGAACAGCTACTGCATCCTGTGTTGTCTACATTGCAACTCAAAACAGATAAATAAAGCCCTGAGGAAATGTAGTGCCTTCCAGATGCCAGGAGGAGTGAGTGGCATTCATCTAAGCAGTCCCTGTTTTGAACGTAGAAGGCAACTCAAGCTTCTCAAAATGTAGGAATCCATGCCTGAAGGAAGAGTCAGAGGTGGATGGTGGGGTTAGCATATGGAAGAAGGTCCCTTCCTGGGAAGAAAGTTCTTCAGTTGTGTCCCATCTCTCTCTGGAGGTGGCAACTGTGTACACATCATCCCTCTCTTCTTGTACCTGCCATGTTTTTTGTGGAAGTCAAACCTAAGCACAAAGGCTGAAGTGCTCCAGGACTGACTGTAAATCACTTCTGGGTTGCAGTTTACAGAGAACATGGGCATCTCAGAGGAAACCTGGATGGTCACCAGTTAGGATATAATCCACATTTTAGATACAACATGTATTTGATCAGTTTTTATCATTTATTTCTATCTTTGGTTGCAGATGAAATGCATCACTGTGGACAGTCTAAAAAAATTTATGTTTAAAACAATTTAAAATAATTTAGCAGATCTGAAGATCCACTGCAGGCAAAATATTACATTGGCAAACAGGCAAAATATCCTACCTTATCTTGGAGACTGAACTACATCCAGAGGCATTTGTTCCATGCAAAACCCAGCTTTTATTTTGTGCTGTAGCTTTTCTAAAAAAAAATGTTAGTAAACAGTAATGCTATTTCATTAGTGTTGCCTAAGAGTTTTTTTAGGACGAACACAATTTATGAAGTTAGTATGTTATGTTGTGACAGCTCGTACCTTTATATGGCATTAATTGAAACAGATCCTTGGAACAGGAGTGTTCAAAACTGGTTACACAAGAGGATATTTTGATGAACAGGTACACTAAGTAACAAAGATTGGTTTTGATAGCAAAGGTACTTGTAATATGATATTAGAAACAGTGATGTTTTATTTGTAGATCTCTTTATTGTTCTTCTTAGCCTGGCGTTACATGCACGTTACATGCAAGTATGCTTTCAGTGTTAGCTTAGCTTTGCATCCTCTGTATTTAGTAGCATCTTCTGCCAAAAGAGAGTTGTTGTGATTGCAGAATTAATTGCAGAAAGGATCAATGTAAAAATCTTTTAAAAAGATGGTATAAAAATCCCTATAATTTTTAAAAGCTTTTAAAATTAGATATTGAAATAAAATGATAAAATATATATTACAGTTGCTAGAGGTAATGTTTTCCACAATGCCTGAAAGTATAAGAAATAATGAGTGCTTCAAATACTGTTTTAGACCATGTTAGGTTTCTTTGCACACAAGGAAGTGTATAGTGCAGGCATAGCCTAGATCCCAACTGGCTGTAAGTCTTTAAGTAAAAAATGATCCATCTTCAAAGTTTTTAAAATTTGTTTGTCTGATCATTCTTATTGAAATTTCACGATATTTGGATCCATTTAAAAAAAAGGCAAATTTTAAAGAAAGAACAAGATTTTAAAAATTCTTTTACTAATTTTACTGTGGCCACAAATTTAGAGTAATTTTTGAACTTTGGACTGGGGCACGAAGCTGTTGATAAAGTTGTCGTGAGCCGCAGGAGGCTTGACTAATCTGTCAGCCACTTATCTAACTTTGCTCTTGAACTGTTCGTGTTTACAGGCACAGTGCTCAAGAGAAGCAATGGCTGTCACTGTGCTCCACATCCCTTGAAGTGCTTTTGTCTCAATTCTGAATATAAAAACCTATAGTATTGAAGGCAGGACATATTCAGCAGAGCTTTTTGGTTTATGAAATCCTTTTCCCCCCAGGCAGTCTAGGGGGAAGCGACTCCAACACTTGGTGGTGCGCACTGCTTACAGGCTCTTGTGGGGCCTCTTGCCGAATGCTTTGAGCTATCCTTTCATATGATAGTGAGATCGTTGCCTGTAAATATGCTGTGAAAAATGGGAAGGGGGCCAATGATTTCCTGTTGTGCTAGAAATGCCAATTCTTCACTAAAGGATAGATGTTAAGAAAGTTTTTAGAAATTATTAGGCAGTCTTTTCAGTCAAGGCTTGTGGTATATGTAAGATTTGAAAAGGAGAAAAGAAACAATCTGAAAGTACAATAGGTAATATAGTGTCTGTAGACTTTTTTCTTTTTTTCATTTTATATACAATGACACAATTTAAGATAAGCTGTCAGATCACATTAGATTCTCTGAAATATTCTGTAGTTTAGATGAAAACAAGTCTTCATGCAGCTGGAAGAAAGTGAGAAGAGCATTTATGCCAGTCAGGCTTATAGACATTGTACTTTATCTCACATATTTTCTTCCTCCTCCTCTCTCCCCATCCCCTGTTTTCTCTCCCCATTGCTGGTAACAATTGCATTGATAATGGGAAAGCTATCACCCTGAGTTTCATGCACTGCAGTGAAGTTTTGATGCAAATAGGGCTCAGTTGCTTTAGTTTCTCGTTTGTGACAATCTTCAGTAACAAACCCGATAACTTGAAGCTGGAAAGCAAGTGTGTAAAACAAGATAAAAAATAGACTTTCTTCTTGAATAATGTCCTTGGGTATTTTTTTTTTTTTTGTAATTTGAAGGACAGTTATGAATTTTAGAGTAACATCTTTTTTGTAACTGTAGCTGAAATGAAATCTGAAATGCTTCAGGAGCACCAGCTATACTGGAGTGTTTTGAATAAAGCACAGACCATTGGACAGACTCCTCAACAGTTCCTCACGTGCATTTTCTTTGGAGCCAAGCAGTGGCTTAAAAGCATGAATTCAGAACATGACATTTGTTCACATCTCTCCGCTTATCTGAGATATTTGTATGTTCTCTAAAAACATTTGCCTCAACAGCGATTCGAGGAACAGTTTCTGTCACTTCAGACAGAAACCGGGTACCAAATTGTGGTTCCAGCAAACACGTCAATTGGGCTACAGGGAGAGATATGACCCTGACAGAGTTTCAGGGAACACAGGGAAAATATCCTCTAGTTGATACAATCAGATGCTTTACAAATTGTATGAGTCTCACTTTACAGAGCAGTTTTTCAATGTGCCTGTGGGATTATAATTTCTGATTAAGGTAGTTTCAACACCATATAGCAAGTCAGTAAACTTCACCATAGGCAGGAAAATGGCCTTCTAACTGTTGGCATAATTCTAACAAGGAGCTTTCAAGGTTTTCTCCTCCAGCTTCATAGCCATTTAAATCTAAGCTTTCATATTTCATAGTCGTGTTTGTGTAATGTTTCATTTCTGCCCAGGAGACTGTAATGAGCTAAGGCATGTCATTCTACAGTTTTGGAGAACACAAATGTTAGTGCTTTTGTATACACATCAGCAGTGCTGATTTAATGCTGAATTGATGACTGACTCCTTGCTATTAGAAGTTTCAGATAGACAATAGATGTAAAAACTCCAGCCATCAGTGAAAAAAAACATCAAGCCCTTAGTGGGTGGTTTTTCTTAATTAGGTTGAAGAAAGCCTGAGAATCACATAATAAATAGAATAAATAGATTCTGTCACTTTATATTGCCAATCACACAGTGCTAAATTCTGTGTCAGCAACTTTATGGACTTTCACATAGACTTTCACAAACGAGTTTGTCTATTAAGCATGGAAAGAAACATTCCTGTGTGTTGCCAGTGGTGTTCAAATTTCTGCTTTTTTGACCTGCAAGATTATCCTTCAGATCTGGAGAAGTTTCACTGAAGAAAGTATTATACTGGGCATTGGCTAGCCCAACACAGACCTGCTTTCCAAGTCTGGAAGTGCTTTGCAAGGCTCTGGAGTTGGAGGGCTGATAAGTAGCTTTATTTGAACGGTGGCATGTAATTCATTTTCACTCTAAAAGTTTAGGTTTAAATATCTAAGTTACCTAACTCTTGCAGTTTTCTACAACACTCAGTGCTCTTCATAGTCAACTTACAGCATTTGAATAAATAGTTCCAAAAGCTTGAGTATAATACGGTTGTGTTATTGTGCTTTGTTTAATTGGCAGTTTAAAACTATTTGAAAGCCTTTATTGGCAGATGTAGAACTAAGGGTGAGTTGGATATCCTCAAAATATTTTGCTTCTGTTTCAAGCTTTTAATATTTTGGTAAGAAGAATTGCTTTCAACAGAAAATTGTGTATTTCTTTTAGGTTTCCACTGTGCCTTTTGCAACCAGACTTGCCTATCCTCCATCGGCGTTTTTAGCCATCAGCATGCTTGTAGCAAGTGTGGGTAGAGCCCTTTCCATATCTTCGTTCACAAAGCCTAGCCATGATAATAAGAGCTAGCTATTTGTGTTTGTTTTACAAAGGATTTCCAACAAAGCTTGTTCAGACCTGTAACTCTGTTTTCATCTGATTGAATCCATTTTGCATTCAAGTAAAGTTACAGCTCTTTCATTTTGAAGACTGAGGAGGTAAATTGGGTAGACAAAAAATGGTTTCATCGCAGTAGCTTTAGAGTTTTAAATCTGCCGCCAAGAGCCCAATTCTTGGCTTCTCTGCACGTTTAACATGGCAGGATCAAGATTGGAATGAGTATGTGTGGAGGCATATCTGCACATGTAAGCTTTTTTTTAGTCAGATCCTTCCTTTCTGGACATTGTACTGGTTGCAGGAGTTTTCACTTGAATCCTTGTCCCCAGAGCAATCCTCTTTCTCTTCTTGCATTAACCTGTTCAGTTATTCACTGTTACCTGCAATAACAAAGAAACCGTCGTGTGCTCCTGGGCTGCTGTTAGAGTTGCACCAGCTCTGCTGCTTATTACCTTTTCTTTTTTTTTATTTTATTTTTTTTCAAAGAAACTGTAAATAGCTTTTATGCAAAAGGAGAAGTTTTAAATTTTGTATGGTGTATTTTATTTATTGGACTGTCCTTTTACTTGTAAATCTGGGAAGTGATTGCACAGTAATTTGGGGAGTGACCTTCCAGGAAGAATTCAATTACATATTTTTGGATAATTCCAAGTTGATGATCTCTTATATTTTCTAGTGTTAGATATTCCTTTTTCTTGATGCAGCAGGTGACAATTTTTCCCAGGTAGCATTTAGTAAGCCTGCCAACTACAGTTGCCTCTCACTTGCATCTTCTGGGAGCAAAAATGAATATTACCCTTCTCTCTATTGACATTTTTAAGAGAAAGGCAGATACTCGAGTAACATTTGTAAGAACCAAGGTGCAGTCAGAGTAGTTTTGAGGCCTATGAGTTTTGTGAGATCAGCTATATAAAGATGATAAGCCACAAACAGATGCTTTGGACTGTAAGGGGCATCTCGATAAAATCTGATAGAAAATCAATGAGGTGATTTCACAAACTACATCAGAGTTCTGATGAGTTTCTTCTTACTTTATTCAATACCAGAGTGGTTTTTTAGCAGTCATTGTTCACTGTAAAATGCTTCTTCCTCACCAACATCATGTCGCTTCTGAAGACTTGCACTCTCACTTTTAATATTGCCATGTCCGTAGATGTCAAATGCTTGATATTAACAAAATAGCAGGGAAACTTTACTTTAATTCACGTAAGTTTTAGATCAAACGTAATTGTTTCCTTTTGTCCTTCTTTACAAAGACTGTGTTAAGGCTTCTTTAAAACAAAAACAAACAAAAAACCCCAAAGCGTAATTTACTTTATGACACATCAGTTTCTAAAAGTCTCTATCTCTCTCCCTATATTTTTTTTACCTTCTTTAGATGTATTTCTGACCTAGCTCATCAGGAATTATATCCTGTTTGCTGTCTGAGTTAATCCATTTCACTGAAACGTACACTAGCCTTTTTGTTGGAGTTTTACAGGACCTCCATGTAAATGTGTTTACACTTCCACAGAACTCTATAAGTGTAACTCAGGATGGTTTGACAGTGCTAAATGAATAACCACCATGTCTCGTTGGAGATACAAATACCTGTTTTGTGATCAGGTGTCGTCTCCTGTAGTTGCGTGGTAACTGCTTGATTCACTAAAGTAAAAAATTCCTTCTTCCGCTGTTTCTGGATGACTCAATATTTAAACTTTGTTATAGTCTCTTCTCTGCTTGAACATTATATTCTGTATTAACCTATGAAGTGAAGAACTTTATATGACTCAAACATCTAAATCAGATTAGTGTGTGAAATCTATTGATAGCTCTGGACTGAGACTAGATGTAGTAGTAATCAATTGCTTTGAGATAATATTAAATTTGTGGCTGACTCTAAACCACATCATTGGTGTTGCAACTGCCGGAGTAAATGAAAGTGTGAGGCTTCTTTGCATGGATTCAGCATGCTATGGCAACGTATCAGAAAGCCCCAGTCAGGAGACTGTTTTCAAGCTTTTTAATATTCTTTTTCTGTGTTTTAGCTCTATTAATGCTGTGCATGGTTAGTCTCTTACTGCTAACTCTTCTCTGTCTCCCAAAGAATAAATTGATATAATTTTCTCAGACAGACTAGTTTGTAAGATTTCATAGGGTTTTTAAGCAGCTGCTCAAAGATTTAATCTAAATGTGAATTAGACATGTTGATTACGTATAAAATTTAATATTTTGTTTGTGGAAAAAGCATAGTGATTTCTTTTCCTTCTACATAATACTTGAAAGGTCAGAATGATAATAAGTAAGCTTACAGAATTTCATGTGTATAAGGAGGTAATTGCTGAAATAAGTTTCATGGAATTAAAAACCTTGTTATACTGAAACTTTGTTTCTCACACTAGGACTTCACCTGCTCTTATTTCTGTATTTCGTTTGATTTAGATTTCAGAGCTTTGCTCAAAGACTGCAGCTGCCAGGACTCACTTTCCGGAATTACGCCTTGTCTACCCCTAAATACTCTTGACTAGCACGGGAGAGCATAGTCTCTCCTACATAAGTACTGTGCCTCTTCTATGTTCTGACTGCTTTGTAAGTCCACATAGATGGATTTTTTTTGGGGTGTTAAAAACCCAGAAATCCTGGCCATGTTCCCTTCTTCCCCCAAACACCTCTACCACCAACAAATGCGATTTGCAGTAGGAAAACAGGTGTATGTGCATCTGGTCAGGATGGATTGATGTTCAAGATTGGAAACAGATCACAAAAACTGTTTCCCGGGGTTTTAATCGCCTCTCCTAGTACTCTTTCGCACTGAAGCCAGCATAAATTCTGCAGAGTATTTTTTTACGAAGTAAAATGAGCCTTAAAGTCATTAATGATGATCATGAAGCACCACTGTGTTTGTCTTAAATTCTCTAAGTTTTCTAATATGCAGAAGGAACACCTTTTTTGAGAGATTGTTTACCTAATAAAGATTAATGGCTTGATTCTATTCAGTGAGGAGTTCAATACATTACCTGCTTTTGCAATTAAACATAGCCCAATTTTATTCCTGTCAGGGCAGCTGGTTTGAATGTGTATGATGTAACATGGAGAAGAGGAGACTGAGGGGAGTTATTATCACTCTCTGCAACTACCTGAAAGGAGGTGGTAACGAGGCAGGGGTTGGTCGGTTCTCCTTAGTGGTGAGTGGTAGGACAAGGGGAAATTACCTTAGGTTGCACGAGGAAAGGTTCAGGTTGGATGCTACGAAGAATTTCCTTACGAAAAAGGGTTGTGAGGCATTGGAACTGGCTGCCTAGGGAGGTGGTTGAGTCGCCATCCCTGGAGGTGTTTAAGAGACGGGTAAATGTTGTGCTGAGGGCCACGGTTTAGTGGTGTTGATAGGGCTAGAACAAAGGTTGGACTCGATGATGTTGAAGGTCTCTTCCAACCAAAACTGTTCTATGATTCTGTGTTTATGGATGGGAATTCAGGGGCAACCCTAATCTACATGGGAAAATTACTTCAGTAGTCACTGCCTCAAATGAAGAGGTTTTTAAGTATACCTTGATGGTTCATTATATCTTAAAATTTTATTCCATTTCAACAATATTGTCATTCTTCTGCTTTTGCTTTCCTGAAAATAAAAGACAGATTTAGGGGAAAGTAGGAGCTGCTAATGTAATAATTATCAAATGCCATAAAAATAAGAATATTTTAATACTGTGTTTTGTTAAATTACTGCAATAACACAACTCAAAAATTTTGCTAATTTTTTTCCTGTAAATCTTGGTGTTACACAAAGTGCAGGGAGGACCAGCACTGCCTGGTTATTTCATGTTAGAAGTCTTCAATTTGTAAATAATTAATGCCAAGTTCTACCCTTTCCTTATATACCAGAAGATTAAACTTCAGGTCACATGACAAGGAAGATATTGATGCTCTTTTCTCCCTCTGTAGTCAATGATCCCCGTCTGAACTATTGCTGACTCAGCTTATCCTCTCTTAATGTGTAAGGTCCAGTTGGTGGCCAACTTGGTGACCATGATGCGATTCACTGAAGTCCTCTAGGTTTCATCGGATAGCGACTAGAAAGCTTACTTGGTCTTCACTAGCTCTCCAGTTTTGAAGGAAAAATAGGATAATTTTCAGGGGTGTTAATTTGGCACTTGATCCCAGGAAGGATTGTGATTGAGTGGGACAATCTTTGTCTGTTCAGTCTATAGATTTCCTGACTTCTCATGTTCTTTTACTTCTAAGCTTGGAAGGGCCTCTTCACTTAAACGTGTTCAGAAGAGCTGAAGATTGATTAAAAGTGTAGTGTGTGCCCTAAGAAACTGCATTAAATGAAACCTCACTGCCTATTATATGTAATAGGTTTTTAATATGTTAAGAAGCTTAAAAAAAAGTCATGTAGTCATAAAATGCCTATGCTAGTAATCTTTGGGGAAGTTTGACAAAATTGCATAGGGGCTTCTGTCAGTTTTTGTATTTTGATGAAAAATACATTTGATAAATTAGGAGAGATTTTTTTAAACAAGATGATTGTAGTTGTGAAAGAAAATGCAAGCGTAAAAAAGAAAAGATGATCACAGCAGGTTAAAAACATTCTGAAGATACAGGGCAAAAGTGGAAGAAAGTATCAAAAAGTGTGTGAAAATGATTTTAACATTCCCCAGAAACATTTTTTCTCATTTGAAGATTGGAAATCATGAAACAAAACCAGAAAATCTGAAAGAAATGTATACTCTCTAGGATGCCAACAGAAAACATGTATAACAGCAGATGTCCCTTTCACAAAGACTTACTCAAAAACTGGAAAAAGTGTTCACTGGAATAAATGCTGCCCTTGTAGCTAGGCTAGTGGCTTCAAAGTCATCTTGGTAAATCCTGCATTAGGACTTTATTAACATTGTGTCTTACAGTTCAAATATACCTTCAGGGAGAGATCCTGTGAACTCTCTTCTGTGTGTTTAATAAAACACATATTAACAACTCAATTTAATTACACTGATCTTAATCTAGTTTTAATATGTCTATGTATACAGTTGGAGTTTGAAATAGGAATAAAATCCATGAAAGTTATGACTAAAGTCTTACACAGAGATGGAAGTATTATAAAACTTAAAAATAGCTGTCAAGTGAATCCTTAATTCAGTAGAGATAATGGCAAAGTCTTATTGTATTCAGTAGAACCAGACTTCTAATAACTTCCGAGTAAAATTCTTGGCTTGTTTTCAAATAAATGGATTTTTATAGATATATGTTAGAGTTTATGTGTATATATATATAAAATATTTAATAACTGAATTATATATGCAAAAAGTGCATATGAATTTCCTTTATGGTATAGAATCATAGAATGACTTATGTTGGAAGGGACCTTAGAGATCATCTAATCCAACCTCCCTGCCCTGGGCAGGGATGCCCTTAACTAGCTCAGGTTGCTCAAGGCCTCATCCAACCTGGCCTTGAACATCTCCAGGGAGGGGGCATCCACAACGTCTCTGGGCAGTCTATTCCAGTCTATTCCAGGGTCTTGCCACCCTCGTACTGAAGAATTTCTTCCTAAGACCCAATGCTGTTAGTGATGCCAGAGAAATATATTTCAATCCTTTCCATGAATCTGTTTCTGGGATTTCCTCCTTTGTCCTGGAACAAAAGCCTTGCACCAGGCCATCAGCCAGCCAGGAGAAATCTCAGGAGAATTATTCCCACAGAAAGTCTGGTGCTGCTTAATCCAGTTGACACAAAACACTGACAGAAAATCCCTTCACCTGTTCTTTTTTTGAGGGACAAAGAAAAGATTAAGTTAGCAACCCCTTTTTTTCCTAAGGCTTTAGTAGTTGTAATTGTTTTTCATTTGTTATTGTAGAAGATACTATAATCTCCTTGAAGCAGGGATTGTCTTCATGCGTGCTGTGATCAGCCGCAGCAATCTTTTACTTGACACACTGCCAGCAGTAGCGTGGCTTTATTAATTAAGTAATCTTTTCAATGCAGTATTTGTGCTATTCAGTGCTATTGCGCATATGTGTATTGCTGTTCAACTTCATTAGGAGTAAAATTTGAGGGAGAAAAAAGAAACAAATTTTATATTCCACGAAGTTTGAATCTAGAAGAAATTAAAACCAACATCACTGAGAGAATACTTCGCTAAAAATGTACAGGTAGTGTCTCATGGGAAGCAATAGTTGATAGATGTGATTTGGGATCTCCTCCTGACCTTTGCCATGAGTCTTCAGTTAGGTACTGTTAAATTTAGATTTAAAGAATTTGCAGTTTGCTAAAAAATGGCAATATTTATCTTTGTCAGCAGGTAGACATACACAAATGCTGTTTCATAAAGGAATTATTTATTACATTTATTTGGGGGACAGAGGTGCAATTAAATTAGTTGGAAGGTCTTTTCACTGTTCTATCATCTCTACTAGATCATAGCTACAACATAATATAATGCCATATTTCTTATTTTACATGGAGGCTTCTGGAGGGCATGGTGGTTCACAGGTTAATATTGAACAAAAAGATGAACATTTGAAAGAAAGGCAAATTTGGATGAGAAAGCATAAGAGAATGAGTATGACTTCAGTACCACTCTAAAGATGGGAGGAAATAAGTAATTCTCTTGGAATGTTGAAGTTACTCACACAGATAAGAGCAAAAAATAATAACACAAAAGTGAAACACAAGCAAGAAAAGCTATTATGACTGACTAGTAATGAGATGGGAAAAATATTTGAAAGTAATGGCATGCAGAATAGAGCTTATTCTGACATACCATATTATACACAGTGCTTTGTCTAAACTGGAAATGATAAATCACTCACTCTTTATGAAACAATAGTAGACATGCTTGAAATGGCTAGGAAGAGTAGGGTGTTTATATAGGCAGTATGCTGTTTGAAATGAGGAAAATTCAATGCTGTAATGGATTATGTAAATAAAGTAACATAGATTGTATTTGAATATTATAGAGATGAATAAATCAGTATAATGATTGAAGAATGGTATTGATATCCTTTGCAATAAGACAAGTTTGCAAAGTAATTCTTCTTTGTTTACTAAATGTGGTGGGTCTTGAGGTGAGATAGTTGTGTGGATTGTGCTTATATGATCTGAGGGTTCATGAAGCAGTAAAATATATACCCCCATTTTTATTTTTAGCAGTATACATTAATGGCATTGGTATTTTAGTCCTTATATAACAAAATCTTTTGTAAACATTTTTAAATGAAAGGATAGAGGAAATTATTATTATTTATTAATGAAGTGAGAGTGATTACTTCATCAAAATATTCGTTTGACAAATCAGTTTCCACTTGAAAGCTATCATGAGGAGAATTGATATTATCCATGTCTACATTCTAACCAGTCAGCTTTTCTTCACACTCACTCTCCTGTATTGCTGAACGTCTTGAAGTTGTTGGAATCCAATAACTATACCATCAGCACTCTTCTCCAAAATATGGTACGGATTTCGTTCTTTGCTCTGGTGAAAGAATCGGACCAAGTTTGATGGTCAGTGTTAAATTGGTAGGTTATGCTGAAGTAGGACTTTGCATGCCTGTAACTACACTGCAAGGAAACCACACTTCTCCCTGGAGTGGTTACCTACATGTATCTCCTTGCCATGGATTTATACATGTGTGAGATACACACATGTGTGGAGAAGCTCCAGCAGGCACACAGTGTTGTGCTCCAGCAATCTCTGAGTCATACAAGGTCTTTCTAGGTTCATGTTTGGTTGTCACAGTTTACAAAACCCATGTAACACCCTGTGCTTCTGAGAGCTTAATGATCCCCTACTACTTGTAATTTTAGGAAGTTTCACCCAGATTAATTTGCAGCTTCCAGTTCTCTTCACTGAGGAGTAAGCCCTTGAGGCTTTAGTTGCCCTGCAAGAAATTAAAGCTATAGTTATGTTGTTGTGCTTGTCAGTTTGCTTTATCTAAACAGGGAGAGACAGCCCTCGAGTACAGACTAACATATAAACTTCCCAATGCACTTGAGTAAGAGCAAATACCAATGGAAGTTATTGGTTTGAGGGGAATTTGCCAAAATTGCAAATAATAGCTGTTAGTAATGAAGTTTTTCCCACTGAAGAGGTCTGTAGCTTTTTGCAGATGTCATCAAGGGCTACGAGTGCTGAACACATGGGGATTCAATCCAGATATCTTAATAAGTATATCTCAGAATGAAAGAAATTTTGAGAAAAATGAACTTCCCTTACTATTTTCTTCCCCATAATACTGTATCTCTAACTAAATATCAGTAGGAGGATGCACTTACTGTTTCTTTTTCTGCATCTTACCTAGAAATAAGAAGTTTTATGATACATGGTAAGGATTTAATTGTATAAATAAGTCAATGCACACTTAACTTCATTTTCAGTCAGAAGTCTTGGCTAGATCTTATACATTAAGAAGCAGCTTTCCTTTTTTTTTAATGCTAACCTTGTTCTCTGCTTCAGGAAAAACACATAGAAAAATCTTGACTACATTAAGCTTTTTTTTTTGTTTTTTTTTCCCCCTGTGTGCACACACAAGATTACTACATCTTAAGGAGATTTTATGTTACAGGTTATGACCTCAAAATATAGCAGCATTTCATTCTTGATCAGAAACCTGACATCTGACCTGGTTTTCTTCCAGTTTACATATTTTTGCTCTATTTCGTTACTGCTCATGCCTGTATAAAACCCTGATATGTCGAGTTTCGTTCTTACTGTATTTAGCAACAATAAGCTAAGGTCACCAGTACAACTTATGTGAAAATGTACATTCTTGTCATATCGTAAAGATAGTAAATAATTCATAGATCCTTCTAGCTGGTTAGGATCAGCAAGTCATCATGTCTGACCTTTTCCTTAAAACAAGAATTTATTCAACTACTGTATTTCTATAAATATTATAGCTATTGTATGCTCATAACTAGCTTCAATGGATTTGCTACTCCAATCCAATCCAAGTGGATCAGATCACTTTTCCTTATGTAATGAAGCCATGTGCAAAGGAGGTAGGAGTTTAATTCAACTACCAGGAAGCTTAAGGCCATATTTGGGTTAAAATGTACGCTAGGTAAGACTTGAGGAAGGCAAAGTTATTGGAAGTACACTGTCTGGGGGAAAACGTGCTGTGGGAGTTCAGAGATCACTAGCAGCAGCATAATTTCTCAAGCACTTTGAATTAGAAATCTTTGTTTCAGAAGTAGCTTTTGCATTTAATATTTTAGAAGCAATTAACCATTAATGAGATTTAGGCTAAGCATCTAATTGTCTTAAATTTTAGAATACAGGAAAATTAATTACTTAAGACACCTTCTAAATTTTACACCTAAATACTTCTAGCCTGTGGTCTGGGAATCTTGAAGATCACAAGTAGTCAGGTCCTGTGTTTTGTGTGTTTTTAAATAAAAGGATACAGAGCAAAAGTGGCTTTCATCTTTATTACAGTTCTGGCACAAGGGATTAGTGCTGTCAGCCTGCCAACATTTTTTTACCATTTCATGGAGCAAAGTGCTATGCCATCTTTCGTCTTTCATTTAGACAAACTACAAGAGAAAACAGAAAGACTTGAGTGCTTTCATTTTTTTTTAGTACTGTATATAGCATAACCTTAATTATTATTTCTTTTTTTTGGCTTGAGCCCTATAGGGTCAGAACGTTTTCCCTGGTGCTATGTTTTCATCCTATCTCGCTCATGCCTCTCTTCATCCCATTTCCAACTTATCCCAAAACAAAGGCTGGAGAACACATTTTTGGAGTCCTATGGCTGAATGGCTATTGTAGATTAATGTTCTTAGAGTTTGAATCTGAAGTGGACTATCTAAACTAATCTTGGGAGTGTCAGAAAATTATTGGCTCATATAAAATTACTTTAGTTATTTATTTTTCAGCATCAGTTTGTTCCACACATGTGTAATTTATACACAGTGATGTATTTGAAATTTTAAAATAATGTTTCCTTGATTAGTGTATTATGAATCTACAGGAAAGGGATGTATTTCTGATACACTTCTAGTATTGCTTACTTCAAGAAGATAACTACAAGGCTTCACAATACTATAAACATTGCTGTGACTGACAAATGTGTGACCTGGGAATTAGATTCAGAATCTATCCAAGTACATTTATATGCAAAACCATTCATTTTGCCTTGTTAGGTTTCCAGTTTGATACTGAACTACTTGGTCTGTGTTGACATCAATGTAGCATCTATTAAATTTTCAAACTTTCTTGCTGAGAAGGAACATTTGGAGCTCAAGGATGTTACAAGCACCTTCCTGAGTGGTTAAATTCAAAGAAAACTTGCATCTTGTGGAAAATAAAACGTGAGAAAAAGAGAGAATCTGGAGTAGCCTTCATACAAAAAGTATGCAGCTTCTTTATTTTTGTGTTTACTTCCCAGATTCTGTTATTCCATGAATATTCTAACTCCAGGTCTCCTGGCTTGGGTTGCCACTCTGTGTCAGTATCATTTAGAATGTCCTTGACTCTCTCAGTTACTCTCTCTTTTCTGTACAGCTCCAAGTCTAAGGACTAAAGAACACAAACTCCCTTCCTCCTGTGTCAATGATTTAATTTTGAAGCACAAATCTTTCATCCCCCTGTTCAAAATGCTACTACCATCTAGAATTTAGTCACTGTGCTGACAGGTGCTTTGGGAATACAGGAAATAGCAAAAACTATTTAGACCCTTAGTTCAGATATGCTTCCATTCAAATTTGGAAATTCTTTTTTTCCCGTATGATTAGTCATCAGCCTTGTTTTCCTTGTTCTTATTCTGCTATGATATACATGCACTGAGCCTGTCATCTCATTGTTTCAACAACTATTATTTATTTACCCGGATGATACTGTGTACATTGATGTGTATTAAGAGCCATGTACACACAAAAATACAATAATATCATCTGTACTGCCACACAGGTTAAAAAGAATGACATTACACTGCCCGTTGCCTGCCACCTTTGTAAAATATTGTTCTGCCAGTAGCCATTGATTTTTGTGAATCATTTGGAGCTATAGAGACTAGTGATGTGGGAAATGTCAGGACACCAATCACAAGGTGTTACGGAGTGGTTTTGTTCACAACTAGTAATCATTTTCAAAAGTAAAATATTTTCATTGTGTGGTCTTATGCTGCTGTCAGGTGTGACTGTGGAATATAGGTCTGAACACAGACTACACACGCTCTATCGGCAAGTCTACATCTGCTTTCAGCTAGCACCTACAGCAGAAGAAATCATTGTGATTTCCCTTGTGACAGGACTTGCACTATACAGTAAGCATATTAAAATGCTGATGAAAGTCTGGGAGCATGTGAAGGAAAAATTGTAAAGGTAAGGCTGACATTTCTTGGGGTGACATGAATTTGAATTGTGGTGATATTGTTATTACTCACATCCCAGCAATGAGAGCTTTAAGAATGAGTGCTAAAGCATCGTTAAACCAGGAAAAAAGAAACCACAAAAATCATAAGAATGTGACATTATTTTTTAAGGAATTAAAATAGTATCTAGTTTGAGGGTTTATGATTCCTATTGTATATTTTTCCTTTGCATTTTATTTCTTTATTTGTTTGATATCTCTATTGTAAACAGAGGGATAATTAAAGCAGAATTCTAGGTATTTCAGGCACTCCACACCACCTCTTTCCTCTGTAAATGCTTATTCAAGCCCTGAAAGGAGACAGTGCTTCTGTGGAATAATCCCTGTAGTGCAAGAGGCTCACACTCTACTATAGTGAACTCACCAACTTGTATAGAACTACAAAAGAAATTAGGTCAATTTTTCTTAGTGGGTTTCTAGACACTATGAAATAGTTGATTGTTATTTTTTAAGTGATTCTAGTGATATGGAGAAGCTTAGTAAGGGATTTTGCCAAAACCATTTGGCAAGGAAGTTCTTTAAGAGGAACTTGCATATTTGAGTCCTAACAAATACCTACGGTGTTGTACTGTGTATCTGAGAAGGAATACTACCAGAGGTTTAATTTCTCTGTTACTGTTTCCAAGAGACATAGAAACACAAAGCCAAAAGAGTAGGCAGGGAAGAAAATTAATAAAATAAGATTATTCAGATCAGTATTAGCTTCATAGTTTGTATGTGTCCAGGAAAACACAGAAATCAATGATGGAAGTTAAAATCAGGACGTCACTTGTTTTTTAGCAGTATTTTTAAAGTCACATGTTATTAGTAGGTAGTTGGGGAAGATGGACTATTTCGTGTTTGAGAAGGACTTGCTGTCTAAAGGTACCAAAAGTCTGAATAAGATAAGAGGGAGAAGTGCTTGGCAATTAATTGAGAAGTGAGATAGAATGAATTTGTGATGGAATGAATTAGTTGATGCTAAGGGTTTTTCTGAATGCTGGAAATAACTCTTTTACAAGCACAGTATTTTCTGAGTGTCTTTGAAAATCTCTTTTGGAACTTGACAACTCATTTGGTAGATGTCAGCTTTAAGGTTCAAAAAGCTTGGCATATAAAATTCATCTTGGAATGGAAAATCTAGAGCAGCTTTCCTGGCAGATGCTCACAGAAACATCACAGAAAACTTCCACACTATAGGTGATGGGGTTTTAACACAGTTGTCTCAGTGCTAGATTAATTTGTAGACACTATTCCTTAGTCATTTGTCATTAGGGCAAGTTAAGAAAGACAGAATCAAGTTCACATGAAGAGGTACATAAATCTTGACAAAAGGAACTAAGAGCAGATACAGTCAGACCTACTCATGCGGTAGCAGTCTTGGCCGTTTTCTTGAAAGGGGTATAGAGCTCTATTGATTTTTAGCAGATGTGAAAGCCATGGGAGAAGACTGTGTGTAAGCCATTGAACCAGCGATTATTTTCAGACAGAGATAAAAATGTTCAATTTGCCTAGTTATTCTCATGGAGTGTTCCAGCTGTTAGAGGAAATAGAAGGCAAAGGTTATGCGCTTCGTTCTCAACCCATATTCTCAGAGACTTTCAACAAGCCAGTTACTTATTCTGTTCATTAATGTTAGGAAGAATGAAAATAGCTGTTGTTGTTTCTTTAAATGAGAAGTGTATATGGCTTTTCTTAACCTTTCCCACTGATTTCTAGTGTTCTTAATTCTTAATATCATGATAACAGACGATTTGTCTCAGTGCTGTTACCTATAATATCACACAATACTACTTATCAAGTGGAAGCCCTTTTTTTGCCTATCACATAAGTAATTGAATTTAAGAATTGTTTTTTTTGACTTCTTCTGTGCTCCTGGAGAGCAAATACAAGGTTTCTGCACAGTAGTCTCACTTGTAAATGATGATTTATAAGTCTTTTGATCTGTTTGGGGAACAATTTTTGTTGTTCTGGTACCATAACAGGTAACACAGAGAACTCCTTGTCAGAGATTAGTACCCAGCTGTGCTGGTGTGAAACAAGCATGCGAGATCAAGATGGGGCACATCACCTAAGGAGTCTGCAGCAGGGCGGGTGTTGGTATTGTGTGACTGGGGGAGCTGTAATGCACCCGGTGGCTGCTAGCTTTGCAGCTGCGACACCTGAAGTTGTATGGTAAGAGGAGGGAATAGACCCTCTGTATGTGTTATCTGCATAGCCCATTTTGTTTTCAGCTCTGCTTTTCCCACTTCATTCCTTGTTAATGTTTTACTCATGTTTTGTGTTCTGCGGCCCGTGCTAAGGTATATACGACACTACGTTTAACCAGTTTAAAATTTGACATACATATACGTAACCAACATGCAACTATTTCATTATGCTTTTATGTAGAGTAATTTCTCATTAAAAAGTTTGTTTTAGATGACTAGGTATATAGTGATATATTCATGCTACTCTGCTTCTAAGACAAATGCTTTTTTTAACCTAGTGCTACAGGAATGAATCTTTTCTAAATTGGCCTACATGACAATGGAGACAAGATGAATTGCAGTCTCTTCAGGCTTTGAACTGTGAAGCCTGTAGGTATTTGCACAGTATTTGATAAATAATTTAGTAAAAACATTGCATCTCTATTGCAGATCTTCTGTTAATATTTTTCAGAGTTTAAAGGATGTTTAACATCTCCTGCCTTTAGGTACTTGTTTTTCTGTAAACTCCTGCAGAATTTAGAAGAGAACTATGACTTTTCTACAAAATTGGCAAACCACCTATAGAAGTAAATAAAAAATATTATTTGCTATACCAGAGTAAAAAAAAAAAAATAGGAAGAAATCTACTCAAGACAGTAACTAAGGAGATGTAGATACTTGAATAGTTTTTAAAAAATGTAAATAGGACTTCCAGGCACTTCCACTATTCACAAAGTCTTTATCTAATTTACAGTGCCCAACTTTATGCCTCTAGGCATGCTCAAAGTCAGATAATTTTGACATGAATTGCTCTGCATCTGGCTCCTTTTTTTCAGCTCCATTGGGATTCACAGAATAGGCAGTGGCCTGACTTCCTCACCTGTGGAACCAGATGTTAGAAAGATGCCAAAAGTGTTCTTTCAAATAGCCACTGAAAAAATACTGAGGAGCAGTTTCAGGTTTTGTTGACTCTCTTTCTTATTAGAATCTCTTTCAACTCAACAGAAGTATTTCTACTGTTTTCTTTGCTCGGTGTTTTGGTAGTCTCATAATATTTCTCCACTTGTATGCACTGGTTTTCTGCTGGAAAAGATGGCCACAAGTGACTTGACTGAAAATTTTGAAAAAGATGAATCATAGGCTTCTGCTTAATCTGGTATATCAATGACTTAAAAACTGGACTCTTATTTGGGAAACCTCCATTTCAGTCCTTCTGATGTAGAGAATGTGAAGTCCTACATCTGAGGATATTTCCTTCCCTTCTGTTGGAGCTCTTCTGTTTAAGATGGTCAGAAAATGAGTGGAGCATTAAACTTTCTGAGAAACTCTGTGTAGCTTTGTGGTTAAACCATGAGAAAGAGAAGAAACATGAAGGTCAAAACTCCCTCAGGTAGAGGAAGGATTTGAGTCCAGGACTTCTAAATGTTCTCCTAAGTTCTTACTATCAGGCTTTGGAACAGAGAGTCTTAGCACCCCATAGATTTCTTCATCCACTAATGTGTAAAAGTACTTACCATAATGTTCCTCTAGCGGTTTCAAGTGCTTTTTACCTTATCATGCTTTTCACTAAAGAAGCCGTTTAAAAGAGTGTTTTCTAAATAGAAGGAGGTATTTTTCACTGTTACCATGATATGTGCAGTTTAGGATCACCATCTGTATTCTGTTGCCGCCTCACATAAATTATTAGTTGTTTAATTAGGCTTTTTTTTCATGTAATTTATTTCCACATACGGAGGTAGCAGCTTTACCAGTAGATAATAGGAAGTTATTAACTTGTTTCACCTTACAGTCCCACAGCCACATGCTGCTATTTCTTATAATAACCTTGGCTTCAGTAACATGGCCCTTTGTGGGATCTGTCAAGTGTGTTCTGTAATCATATTGCAACTACAGAATGAACGTAGACTGTCATTGCATTACCCTACTAATCTGATATGGTGATTGGGGTGTTGGTTGTATGACACTTTCCCATTCTTTTCATCTGATAAAATGCTTTTTAAAATTAACTGCTTCCTTTTTCTTTCTGCAACACATGCAGCCAGTGAAGGAGTCGTGAAACATCTATGAAACTACTAAAACATGAGTGGTAAAATTGACAGAAATAATATTAATTTCCAGGTTTTAAGAGAACACAACCAGCAGCAGAGTCAATAAAAGTCTAAACTGTTTTTGTCAGTGGTTTTAATGGGAGTTTAAAATCATATTTTTTTTCTGAAATGTTTTGACGTAATGTGTTTACAGGTAATTTTTAAAGGTACTACATGTTTATGTGTTACTTGTTTTGTTTTTAACATTGCCAGTTTCCTTTGTAAATTCCTAAGTAAATTAAATATCGCGTAAATCATTCAAAAAAAGTATGGAGGAGAGAGGCTGAGAATCTAAAATTAGGGACTGTATTCACCATTGACATTTACATTCTCTTTGCTAACCATCAGTGCTGAGTTTGGCTCCTTTGGAGATTATCCCCCTAATTGGCAGATTATGGGACTCTGCAAGAAGATGGCAGTAAATGCAATTTACCATCTGTGGGCAAGTTTCTTTTTTTTGTGTGGCAACATACCTGTATCAGAAATGGATCTTTATTATCATGCTGTGTTTAGAAGCAAATGCCCAAAATTTCTAGTAATGCAAATCATCCCAGTTTAGCTAATTAAGCCGTGTGAGAGCTGACCCTGTTTTTCAATGTGTCCCTTATTGTTCATAAAATGACTCCTTAGTAATTGTTAAGAAGGATATATTAGTGATGGCTCAAAATAAATGAGTTTCTAGAAGGTGGAAAGTTGAAAGAAGTGAAGCCTTAATACCATTAACAGATGGAGACCTATATGTAGATGTTAACTTTCTCATAATTACAGTGGATCACAAGTAATCTATGACTCCACTCTGTTTACTAGTATTTGACAGTAGTGGTTAAATTCTTTGGTATGTCTTAGAAAAGGTCAACATGTGGCTTTCCCCTTGTTGCATTGACACACCCATATTTCATACCATCACGATGCTGCTCTGACGTACTTCAATAAAATGAAGATTTTCTCTGTCGGAGGTGGAGGGAGGCAATACTTGTATGCATCAGTGTAATCAATTCATTGGTTTATGAACCCAAAGTTCTTTAGTGGGTGCCACAAATATTTAAAATGTCCTTGAGCATTTGATTTTACACCAGATCTGTAAATTAGTTGAAATATGTGTAAAAATTCATACAGTCAGACAGCTCCCTCCTGGCTACACACATAAAGTGACTGAGGAACTTGCTGAGGTCAATCATAATTTATGCTATTCTGCTTCTGCATCTGCTATTCTGAGGAAGAATATAAAGAACATTTGCATTTGAAGAAAAATTCCCTCTTTGCATCAAACTTCATTCATTTTGGGAAATCAGTTTTTACAAATGGTAATCTGAAGAGCTTCCCTTGAAATTGTCAGGGCACAGAGGACTGTGTTTTTGAAAAAGCTGAATAAATGACCACAGCCTGGACATCTGAACCACAGAGATCTGCAGAGATGTTGTTATTGAGGATACATTGTGCGCATTTCTCCATGTAAGAACGTCGAAATAAAAGATGGTCAGTAGATGGCCAAGTTAACCTTTGTTCTTCCATTGTCATGTTAAAAATATAAATATAAACCAGTAAAGGCATTCCAAATCACAGTGCTAGAGCAGATAGAGTGCAGTTGTACTTCATGACTTTGTGGCATTGAAAGTCTTGCTTATGACTTGAGAAGCCTCACGTGAGCCTGAGGTCCTCCTCTGTTTGTATTAGTGATTAAATGGGATTCTGCTCTTTGAAACACGTAGAGATCTATTGGCAGAATAACTAATTACGTAATTCTAAAATTTTTTGCTCTTTCTTGAAATACAATAGTCCAGATTAAGTGAAGGCCCATGCAGTTTGCAACCACCACCTACTTGGTGGATTTTGTTGTACTGAAAACATACTCCCCATTTTCAATGATGTGATATAAAGTGCAATGACAAAATGGCTAAAGAACATACTACTTCGATTTTGCTGAGTATATGATAATTGTTGTTTGAAGGTACTGGGTAGAGAGGATGGGCGAGCGTAAAAATCTGGCTTTGTCCTGTTGAAAGTCCTCAGGCTGCCTTTTCACCACCCTACTGGGATACCTGCTACTGAGTTGTGTATTGCTCTATGATGCCATGATTAGAGAACTCTGGAGTCTTTTTTGTTTACCTTAGTAGAAATCAACCTTGTCAGGTATTTTTATCGAGTAGTTTTAGATTTACTCCCATCTCTCAGAGTATGAGGACTTCTAAACATCTGGTTAGGTGATGAGAGATAATCCTTATGGGGTCTGAAAAGTCTGATTTAACCTAACTAAAACTATCAAGTGGTAATTTAAACTAACTAAAACCCTGACTGCATATTGCCAGGAAAAGGAAGCATGTACAAAAATCGTAGTTATATATTTCTTTCTATGTTGAGGGATGAATTCTGCCATAATTAAGCCCAGAGGAATTTTATTTGTCTGATATATGTCACATGCATATGACAGAAGAATAATCCTTTAAGAGAAGAATTTCAGGCCGACTCCAGTTTCTCTTCTACAGGATGTAGGTGGAAACTGGAATTCATATCATCAGAGTTGTATTTTGATGCCAGGAATTGCTTCTGTCTTCATGACGACAATAACATGTTTGACAACATTACTGTCTCTTGAATTTTCACATTGTAAGTGTTCGTACTTCATTAAAGAAACTTTTGTAGGATACCTAATATATGCTTCAAAAGGAATACCTAAAAATACTTGAAGTATTTTAAGTACGTATTTTGATGATAACTTGAATGGATTAAAGAGTTTGATTGAGTTATAATTTCACTAGTTTGTTCCTGTAATTCTTTGCCTAATCATCATTACTTTCCTTGAGTGAATAATCTATTTTTATTAGGATGTCTAGCATGAATAAAATTAGCAGATAAGAACTGTAGTAATGCAGGTAGGATTAAAGAAAGTAAAGTAAGAGAATTAGACTATTCTTATTAAATAGTATTTCCTGTCTTTATCTCTTACGGTTTCATGACAATTTTATCATAAGTTCCACATATTACACACTATGTAATAATAGCTTGAACCCTGAATTAGTTTAAGTATTTTTCTTAATTTCATATATCTCTGGTATTTATCACTAAATAAAGGTTGAGTGTGCAGCCATTATGAGAAAGAGAATACAATTTTTCCTTACGTCACTTCCAAATTAAAGATAGAACTGTGACTACCTAGGTCAATTTAGGCAAGTATGATCAGGTTAAGTAGAAGATCCAGTGGCTATCTTATCTCCAGTCTCTCTTTTTTAAAAAAAAAAAAAAGAAAAAGAGAAAAAAGTAGGAGAACAAGAAGAAAAGAGAAAATATAAGCTTACATTTTTAAAATTCAACTTTCTGAGACATAGTAAGACGTGTAGTTTATATTAGAAATGGATTGAGTTAATTTGAATTCAGCAAATGAGATATTTTCCTGTTAAATTGCTATTTTAATGACTAGCTCCAAAAGCTTATTTAATGTCAATCTAAGAAGGAAAAAAAGACACTTAGCTGTTTTTTTCCTCACTTTTGTTTAGCCTATTTTTTAATTTACCTAGTCAGCTCTCCTAGGCAGCATATATCATAATTAATTCTCAAAAACTATTTTATAACATGCTTCCCTTAGATTAGCAAAATAATTTGCAAGCAAAATGAATAATAATGATTTTTCTGGTATTCACTTTGCTGGCCAGATGTGCTATCTCAGGGTAAGGAAAGCTGGCAGTAGAAACTACAAACTGTTGGAAATGCATCAGGAAGCCAATAATAATATTATCTTTAATGAACAGGAATGGATGAGGCAGGCTATGTTTTTACTTTGATATATAAATTGTTTCATATTAATACTTAATATCAGGCAACTGTGCCTAGTGCTTAATCTCCCTTTATGGAGAAGTTAGGCAGCCTGACATCAATGCTCTGAAGTGCTAAACAACTCCGAGAAATATTGAACTCCTTCAGCTGCAGAAATAAGCAACTCTGTGGTATAATTATAATTTCAGATGTCAGTACCATCTCTAATGAAGGATGAGCTTTTGCACTGAAATGTAGAAAATTTGCATTTAAAATTCTCCTCTGTTTTATTTTTAAAAGGCAATTTATATCTGAAGAAGTGTCATTTACTGCAGAGTGCCAAAACAAAAGCATGCAAATTATACTAAAGTTTACCATTTTCATCCTGAATGTTGTCACTCCTTGTAAAATGAAGATTTTGCTCCTATTTGCTCTCTTTTTTACATGTATTTGTGGTGTTAGGCGTGTTTTTGACTATGGTTTTTTTTTTGCTTTCTTTCTCCATAAATAATAGACAATGACAGTGAAGCAAAATGCTTGGTCTATTCTGTACTCTAATTGAATTTAGCATGTAATAGCACCAATTATAATACATTACAGGAGTTGCTTCAAATAGCATATACTATATTCCTCTGTTTTAAGAGAGGCACTGGGAAAAAAGATATCTTACCAGTTTTAGGCTCTTTGGGGGGAAAAAAAGACAAAAAAGGAAACAAAAAAGGAAGAAATACAATTGAATAGTGCTGCCTGTAATAACTTTTGTATTTTCCGTGCTACTTAGAGGAGAGTATTTAATTCACAATATAAATTGTTGCTTCTTTTTTGATTGTGTTTCCTCATTTCTAAATGTTTTTTTTTTTTAATTTTGTTCATGAGATTTTCAGTTATTAGTATTCAGTCTCTGTCTGCATCGTGTCTGTGTATGTGCTATTTGAAGCTCAATACAAATGGAATTCTAAAGATAAATGTCTTTAGATTTTATTTTATTGACAAGATTTTTTATGCACCAAGAATTTAAACCTTGTAGATTTTACTTTGCAATTGCCATTTTCTGTTGCAAATATGGTAAGACTTGTAGAAATTTAAGAAAAGGTTACAGAAAAAATTGAGGGCTTTTGAGACATTGTTTCAGAGTAACATGTAACAACTTCTGCTGTTTTTAAACTTATTCAGTCATATAGATCTACTTTTTCACAATAAGAAAAAAAATCACCCAAAAGACCAAACAACCTCAGTCTGTCTTTTTAAGAATTCATTCTCTTGATTATTTTTTTTTTAAAAAAACTAAGGAATGCCAAAATCCATATGGTGCTTTCCAGGCTGTTAGTACTTCAGACTTGGAACATAAAATGTGTCCTCCTTCAATTCACCCCAGGATAGATGGAGCACAGTGATTCCAGCTTTGCAAAGCCATCATTTTTTTATAATTTCTTTGAATGCTTGTTTCTTAGATACTTTCCTAAAGCAATAATTTTACTAATACCAACTGAAAATTGCTGTATAATTTTAGTAATAATTTAGAAATAATTTGGAATAATTTACTGTAAATTAGAAATTGTAGCACAGTGTCTTCTGCATTACCACAATACTGTCCCTGATGTTGGTCTCTTCTGACACCATTTCTCTTATGATCCTTGCTATCACAGTCTCATTTCCTCCACAGTTTATCAGCTCTACAGGGGGCTCAGTTACTGCTGGGAGTGGTAGAGGAGGTTGAGATAATCCCCAACAGCTATAGAAGTTACCCTGTAATTGTAGACAAGGTGAAACCTTTTTAGCTCTTAGATCTGGGCTGCCAAATAAAGACAAGGTGCTTTACCAGAGGTCTAGCAGGAGGACTCTTCACAGCTGGAGAAGGGGAAAAGTATAAATTGACTTCTGATGAGCACTCATGCTAGCTGGCGTAGTAGACCTTGGGGGTGTAATGCTCTCCGTGTGGCTGACAGCAGCCTTGCCCTTCCCACCACACAGCAATGAAAAAAAGCCTCAGCTCTGGGTATGAAGAACCAAACTTCATGTCACTTGAGCGGTATAAACTTTTAGCTTTCCTTCATTGCACTGCAGAAACTTAAGACACTCGTTGTTACACTGTTTGGTTTTATTAAACCACCTTTTTGCCCCCATTTTATCTTGGCAAATGCACACAAATTTTGTGAAGGCACAGAAGTGAACATTGAGGTGGGAAACTAAATAGTCTCCATAAGTTTTCAAGTGCTACGCTCATAAATGCTTCTGGACATTTTATGGCTGGCCCCAGGTGTGGAGGAGAAGGGAAATAAATCAAATTTTTTGAGATGAAGGAAGTTAAAGATTATCCAAAAGCCAGCAAAAGGCTGATTTATGTTGCTCTCAGTCAAAGGGGGTAGAGGAGGATGGACATTAAAAAGCAGATCGGCATTTCATACACAGAGATGTTAACATGACTGGAGCCCTTTACTGTGCCAATAAAAAAATATGCCACCATAAATCTCTAACTGTGAAGCATTTGACTTAATTTCATCATTTACATGAAGTGAGTTTTTCTTTTTAACAAAAGGTAAGCGTGATTCAGCCATTTGGTTTATTTACTTTTACTTGTATAACAGTTTGAAAAAATATTCTAAATTAAATAGGCATTAAGCTTGCTTTTTAAAGGGTTTTTGTTTTTATACAGACACAAGTCAGAAAGTGTGTTAGGCAATTTAATTCAATTTTTTGTTTCTGCCTGATAAACAACTGAAGAACTTAAAGTATTTCTGTAAGATCTGGTCTCTCATAACTTTCCAGTGGTATTTTCTCACAAGGTGTGATACCACTTACTCTTCGTTTCTTGCTGTTTAATGTCTTTTCATTGTAGAAAGGCACTTAATGCCATTTAAGAAACTAGCAAAGAGATATACCAAACAAGCACTTGTTGCACCTTATGGTACTTAAAATCACGACTGAGCTCTGTAATAAGTAGGAGAATCTTCTTGGGTTTAATTTAGTTTGTTTCCCCTGTCAGGGTTACTGTAATAACTCTTCTGTAGTTGATTTTTATTCCCTGTGCTAGCGGCTAGTAACTTTTTTCTGCTTTCTTTAAATAGATTGGTAAGTAGACAGTCAATGTCTGAACCTACTTTATTTCATCTGTTCGTAGAAAATAAAGCAACACCTACTTGCTGTCAGCAGTATTAAAAATTAAAAAAAAAAATAAAATATATTTTCTCCCTTTCTAAAACTTCATAGCATTACATACCATACCTAGGTGTGTGGAATGACATCTATATAAAATGGTTAAAATTGCTATTGTTCGCACTCTCCAGCTTCACAAGGGTACCTGACCACGTTACCTGAGGTAGGAGAGCTTCACAGACAAAAAAGCCTTCATTCTAGGCCCTAGACTTTGTTAAGCTACATCACGTAGGCAAAACTAAATGTTGGCTGCTTGCCTTTTTGTGAAAACACTGTCCCTTGAGTGGTGACAGGGAGGGAACAGATTGTGCTGATAATCCATAAAGGAAGAGTTTTCTGGGTGTGCATTTTGATCTGTAGCTCTTAACCCATGTGTGAGAGATAACGGTAAGATAATGCACCATGCCATGTCAGTATTTAAGGAGCCCAATTCAGTAACTGTGGAACCCAGCACAGCAAGATGTTCATTGCATTCTGGACTTGTGGTCATCAAAATCCAGCCTTTACTCCATCCTTACTGTAACTGTTTTCTACTACAGAACTGGTTTGCCAGGTATAGCAAAGGTTTGAACTCAGTAACTGGTGTGCTCCAACTGTTCCCACATTATTTCATAAAATGAAACTTGATAGAACTTACATGAAGTGAAATCATTATATTTATTTGTCATATGTGAGTGTACGTGTGCCTTTGTGGATGTGGCAATTACGGAAAGCCATTACTGTGTGATGGAATGTGTAAGATGCATATTATTGGCAAATGCCGTAAAGATGTATTTTCTTAAGTGTTTAGCCTTCACGTGAAAAGTTTCAGGCCAGCTGGAAGAATAAGTCAGAAAAGTTAACTAGAAAAAACAGCCAAACCATATTTTTTCACCTAAAATTAATTTTAAGTCCGTATATGTGGTAGGTAACTTCATGAGGCCGGTAACTTCATTAAGGCCAGAACGGATGGGGCTCTGGGCAACATGGTCTAGTGGAGGATGTCCCTGCCCATGGCGAGGGTTTGGAACTAGATGACCTTTAAGGTCCCTTACAACCCTGACAATTCTATGATTCTCTGAGAAAATCAGTATCTTCCCTTCTGCCTCCCATTCTTTCTCCCTCTGTCCTGAAATATGTGTGCACTACTTGTTAATACTTTTTAGAAGATGAGTAGTAATCTTTGGACTAAAAGCATTACTGTAACTAATAATGTCAGTATTCAGTGTGTCCTTATTGGTCTGTTTTCCGGGTGCCCCTTCCTCAGTTATGGAGGTGCGTGAGTTCATTGACTTCAGCCACCTGGAAAAGCTGGCATGGCTATATGACCTCTATTTGCCCAGGTTGGGCTTGACTTATAATGATCAGAACTAAAATTCTGTTCTATTAAAGCTTTGATCAGAAAGATGTGTGCTGTTTGAATCTTAAAGGAGCTGCAGATGTTTTCCTCACTGCAGTCTCTGCTGTCCCATTCTCTGCGCGGGAAATTCCAGGGCGGACGGTATCTCGCAGCAGTACTGTTTCTTTCCCTGCTGAGCACTGTGGTGTATGGCATTGCTCCCTCAAGTTCTTACAGTGCTGTAGCAAGGCCCTTCTAGTAGTTGTTGCCCTCAGCCAATTTAAAGTTTATGGGACTGAATTTATTGCTAGCTTACAAGGATACATCAAGAAAATCAGTGAAGTACTCTTGTGTTGTTTGAGGTGCTTCTGTCTAAGTGGTATCGCTCTGTGGCACTGAGTTTCAAGGAGAGCACACAGTCAGGATGGTGAAACTGAGGCAGGTGCATTTTGCAAATCAGATCCAAGCCTAATTAACTGTACGCTTTTTTTTGTAGTCAATTTGCTCTTTTTCTTGAAGTCCATAGAACTGATATGAACAGAAACTGGGGCATTCTCTGGTGGCACTAACAAGAAATACTTGTTAGACTATAAAAGCTTGGGGAAACCCAAGGTGACCTTTATAAAATGATGCCAAATGTTCCAGGATTGTGATTCCCTCTTTAAACCATTGCGTGGGAGCATGGAGGATGAATGACTCAGCCAAGGTTAAGTACTGTTACATGCGGCAATTAATAAGGGATTTGGCAATAACCCATTCCACCACTTGTAGAAAATAGTCTGGTTTACTCTGTAATTCAGAATGGAGAATAAGCACTGACACCTGCAGGCACTAAAAGACCAGTAGTAAGAGCCCAGAAAGACAAGAAAGTCCCAGATTTACAAGGTCAGATAGAGAGGTTTTTTTCATGTCAGTGGTACTTTGAATATCTGTCTGTCTAAACCTGGAAATCCAAAGGCAAAAAATGATTCCAGAGCAATGTGGAAAGAGTAGTAAATCCTTCCATGACCAGATTTTCAAATTTCTTTTAAGATGGGTTATCTTTTGCAATGTAAAGCAGAAATAAAGAACTATTTTGTGGTATTCCCTAACTCCTGTAAAACACTGATATCCAAAAGAGTATTTTAGACAATTTCCCTTTCTAATACGTGTTAGCTGCAGCCTTTGCAAATCTTCCCCTTTTGCATTGGCAGTGAATTTAAGAGAGATATGCAGTGATATCTGAGCAGTGGTGTTGTCCTGAATATTTTATCTGTAACTGTTATCACCAGTTACATGACCAGCCACTTCCTTTACTGAGTATGTTTCATAATCTTTAACTCATGAGAAGGGCAAAAATAAGAAAGAGGAATGGCATGTCATGGTTTTGGATATTTCTTGTAACACAGCCCTAAAAATGGAAATATCTGACCCTTGTTTGAAACTGTGGTAAGGCAAAAATATGGGAGAAAGAGGAGGAACAAGGGGTAAAGAATCAGAAAAAGAATCTGTAGTAAACAGCTAATTGAATTCTCATCTTGGGATGTGGCCTGGAATTCAACTCAGTCTTCCATTTGTGGTCTAAACTTAAAGTGCTTTTTTTGGGTTAGGGATTTATTTTATCTTTTTCTGACTGTTACAGCATTCTTTAAAAACTGATCTCAAGCTATTTTTTTTTGGTCTCTATTCCTTGTCTCCACCCAGTCTACTCATTGCTTCATTACACAAATGTTTTGTGCTACAGTATTGGTGATCTAAAACTGATCATCACCAAACTTTTTTTTCTTTGTCCTAGGAAGGTAATAGCTGTGTAAGTTTGTACTGTTATTACTACAGTAATAATACAGATAAATTTGACAATAGTCAGATGCCTTTAAAATATTGTTAGGAAAATCCTTTTGAAACTTCTGGTGTTTTGCTGCTTATGGAAAATTACTACTGGTCATATTTTTTTACAGAAATTATATTATCATAGGTATCTTTTTATAAATTGCTGTGTAGGTTTTTGTTTCCTTGTTTAGATTAGGTTTTCTTTTTCTATTTAAAGATAAGTTGCTGAACTTTCTGAAATGTGAAATTGCAAGGTTTTGTAAGAAGGCATTTTTTATGGATGTTCCTCTCTCGCCTGTGATATTATTGACACTATTGATACATAAAGAAAGAAAAAAAAGGACTTTAGTAACACAATAGCTAGAAGTTACAGATTAGCTGAATATTGCAGTAAATATCTGTGTTGAAGTTGTGAACTGGTATCAGACCAAAATGGGTGGTGCTTCATTTTTATCTGAAAACAGCTTATCGGGGAACACTAATTACACATGAGAGTCACAAATCAGTTTTAAATGGAGGTTCTTTCTTAAGACAAATTAGTTGCTGTTAAAGTAATTATTTAAAATTAATATAGAACGGTTTATCCAAATTGATTGTGAAACACTTATGTCACTAAGGAATCCTTCTGGCTAAAGGTCCCAAGTTGAATGATGCTTGTGTTTAACTGGCTGTGTGTAACCTCCAGCTTTGAATACTGGCAATATTTTGGCATTTAGGGAAAACGTAGCTGGGGGAAACAGCCGCCTGTGATGAAGATGGCTGTCGTCTTGGAAAGTAAATGTCTTTATAGAAGTCGTTGGTAAGGGGAATTTAGTAGAATGAAAGGTGCAGGTAATCACTGCCAGTAATTTGGAGGTATAATGAAGCTGTTTGTCAGGTATTCCACTGCCACACCTGAGGAAGACGTCTTTCCTTTTACTGGTAAATGCCTATATACACACATACAAGATATACTATGGGGGAAAAGGCAGTGTAGCAAATGGCATACAGAGTCATCAAGAAATAACATACATTAAATTATGTACATTTCTTTCAAAACCTGAAATACCAAAGCATGAATAGAAGCTGAAGGAAAGAAAATAAATTAGGAAGATATGGGTATGCAGCCAGGGCATATTAACAGGCAGAGCAGGGCAGACACTTTTAGAGTTCGTGTCTAAATGGAAGGAGAATATGATATTGATTGGGATGGGTGCAGACATGAAAAGAGGATTCAAATTAAAATTCAATGGTATCTGTGCACCTTAAAACAGAAAACTTCAGGTATGAGAAGAACAGCAGCAAAAAGTGAAATTAAAGGTTGTAAAGTCACTAGGTGTTAGATACAGTCTGGCCTAGGAAAATGTCAGAGACCTGACAGCAAGTCTGAAACAAAGACCAGTAAATTTCTAATCTCTCTTAGTAGCTGTATGGTTTTCTGGAAGAATATCAGATGGCAAAAGATTGGCAATCTAAGTGACAGCACTGCATTTCATGAGGTAGAAATGGGAAAGTGAAAAAAAGAAATCAAAAGGATTTTGATCAAAATAGGCACTGTAGATTTGGTAGAAGTAAAGAGGAAGGAACTAAAGAAAAAGGAAATAAAGTGACAAAAAATGCTTTAAAGCAGAGATGATTCATCAAAAACTAAGGAACTAAGCCTAGAAAGGGATTTAAACTTGGAAAGATAAGGCTAAGGCTTAACCTTTTCTCTGGCACAAATTCATCTTTCTTCGTTCCTTCCTCAGAAGCCTCAAAATGGTAAATGGGATGTGAGTGATTTGCTACCTCTTCTTGAGGGCTGTTCAGCTATGTTATGCCATGATCTCTTTCAAATCAGGGTCTAATACCTCCTATAAAGTAAAAGCAAAATTTACTTAACAGGAAAAGAACATAAGTAATGATTTTGAAGCTGCTGTTATGGTTGGTTTGTTAAAAGCAAAGTAGCTACAAACTTCTGATCTGAATATTTTCAGTTGAATTCACTCTTATAAAGGAATTTTTCCTTTTTTTTTTTTCAAAAAAACCCACTTTTTTTTTCTTTCACAAACTAGTACTGTAAATGCTGACAAATGGTACTCCTGAAGAGAGCTGCTAGGAGTATAGTACAGACTTGACAGATTAGCCCTTACTTTCTCATTATGTGTTTCCATTCGCTGAATCAAACCTTTAAAATGTTCTCATTCGTTAAAAAAGTGCTTGTGGACTGCAGGATTTACATGCATTGTATTCCATTGAAATAGGCCTCTGTATAGGAAGAATAGTTCAAACACCTGCAATCATACTAAGTCAACTTTATCTCTTTTCTCTTGGATGTATTGTTGTATTACCTATCATTTTGTCTGTGTTTGAGTAAATGTTCAATTTTTTTACTTTTTCATTGTTACGAATTTGAGAAAATTAACCTTCCTGATATGTAGTGTAAATGAATCCTTATTCCTTTTATTCTTGGAGCATTACACATCATTTCACTCCAAACCAGCTGTGTGGAAACATTGGGAAAAAAAAAAAAAGGAAAGAAAAAAAGGCATAAAAAACCATTTCTAATTTGACGGTTCGTTTCCTGAAATTATGATGTCTCTCGGAGGTAATAAAGATCACTGGCGTATGCATGTCTCAATTCAGGAATAAGAGAGGGGGCATCTGAAGCCATGAGGGTTAATCTAGGACGCATGTGGATAAACTCAGAAATGGGTTTAAGTTGAAGGAGAATAGATTTAGATTGGACCTTAGGAAGAAATTCTTCAGTACGAGGGTGGCAAGACTTTGGAATAAATTGCCCAGAGATGTTGTGGCTGCCCCCTCCCTGGAGGTGTTCAAGGCCAAGTTGGATGGAGCCTTGAGTAGCCTGATCTAGTTGAGAGGCGTCCCTGCCCATGACAGGGAGGTTAGATTAGATGATCTCTAAGGTCCCTTCCAGCCTAGGCCATTCTGTGACAACACTAAAGCATGAGGGCTGGCTTTCTCTCCCCAGGGAAACCAAGTCTGGATTTGAAAATCTGAAACATCAGATTTTCTGCTTTATTGTTCCCTGTTTTGGTAGAGATAAAGCTTGGTAGAAGTTTCATTCTCACATTATAAGATTTGATTTTATCGTAGGATCAGAGGCATGGAATACGCATACCTTGAGCGGCTTTGTATGGGCTTTCATGGCGTAGCTGCTGACCCGGTCCTGCGCAGTGCACAAGGTTCGCTCTTTGCATCCTGTGTGACAGGATAAGCAGCCACGGAGTTGAGGCTGTGAATTGGCACTGCTGGCGAGGTGGGGAGGGGACGAAGATTTTTGGTGTTTCCCTCCTCGTTTTAGCGTTGTGATTTTATTTTTGTTTCTTTACAGAAATGCCAGGTGCAGGCAAGCACTGTCCTTTAGGTGAGGACGCCCCACGTGAGGTCACTCGGGGAATTCACCCGCATCGGGACCTGTGGCCGAGGCCCAAAAGGAGCCGTGAGGGAGCCTCAGGTGCCTGGGCCAGGGACGAGCGGCGACAGCCGGCTCTGGGAAACCCAAGTCCGCGGGTAACGGAGCCTTACGGGCACGGCTCTGGCGTGAACACACTGCCAGCCAAGCGTGTGCAGGGTGGGCCCCGCTCCTGGGCCGGCGGCGGCGGAGAGCACGCCCGTGGGAGCTGCGCCCCGAGAGAGAGGAACTCTTCCGCTGGGTGGCAGAGCGCCAGGAGGCGGTGAATAGGTTGAAGAGTATCAGGGAGTTTGAGAAGGTTTGAGACTGTTGGAACCGCGCCCTGCCGTTGCTGGGATGCAGGGTATGGAGAATTCCCTGTCCTCTCTCCACCTGGCAGAAGGCCGTGACTGAAGGGGTGGAGGGCGCATGGTGGCAAGTTCCTGCCTGGCGTAGCAGGCACATCATGACTGCTTCACCCTCCCAGGTGCCCTTGTGCAACACATAGGAAGCTCTGGAAGTGGAAGGAAACAACAACGAGGTCCATCTAGGCCAGCGGAGATGTTGCCAAGGTAAAGACAGCCTATGACTGTCAAAAACACTTCTTTTAGGGAAAAAAAAGATGGGTCATTGTCATAGGAGACTCCCTTCTGAAGGGAACAGAAGGCCTGATTTACTGACCTGACCTACTTTTTGGGGAAGTCTGCTGCCTCCCTGGGGCTCAGGTGAAATATGTGATGAGAAAACGTTCTACCCTGATATGGCCCTTGGATTATTATTCGTTATTGCTTTTTCATGTAGGCAGTGATGAAACTGCAATTAGAAGTCCCAAGGGCAATTCCAAAGAGACTTCAGGGCTTTGGGATGACTGGCTATAAGGGATCAGGAGCACAAGTTGTGTTTTCCTCTGTCCTAGTTTCAGGGAAGAAACAGGCAGCCCAGCTGATCAATACATGGCTCTGAAGCTGGGTCACCAGCAGAGGTTTGGATTTTTTTGATAATGGGATCATCTGCATGACACCAGGCCTACTAGCAATGCATGGGGTAAACCCTTCTCAAAGGGGAGAAAAGATCTTCACAAAAGATTAGCAGGACTCATTAAAGAAACTTTAAACTACATTTGAAGGAAGAGGCAGTTAAACCCAGGCTCACTAGTGATGAGCTGTGGGATGGCATGCCAGTGTTTGAGGGACAGTGTGTCAGCAATGTCTGTCAATGCCCATGCCATTGGCTAAAATTTAGGCTTTGTAGGGATAAACACCCTCTAAAAATGTTTGTACCATCATGGAGACAACCTTCATTTTAGGAAATACTGACATTTTTGTCCAGGAAAAAAAATAAAAACCTATCTTTCTGCAAAAAGCAGGAAACAAAGATGAGCAAAGAGTTGGAAGCTCTGGAATGGGTTCCTTGCTTGCTCCAGTGGCCTTACACTAGTCCAAAGCAGGAACGTAGTACATGTAGTTGAACTACACTTTGCATATCACCAAAGCAATGATGATGGCAGAACGCAGAAGACTCCATTCATGGGTTTGTTGGGGGCGGTTTTATCTTTTTTTTTGTGGGCTTTTTTTTCATTTCCAGTGAAACAAAGGTTCCAAAAAGTTAGCTCCAACTGTTTAATTACAACACAAAATGGAGCACTTGCTTTTACAGTGAAAAATGAGCTAATTCAAGTAGTATTAAACACTTGCTGATACAACCGAGCGATGAAAAAAAAAGAAAAATTAAATGATAGACTATTTAAGGTAGTGTATATTTTATAATAGTTCACCTCTCTTCCAAGAAGGCATACAAAGAAAATGTTGACCTGACTGATAAAATTGACACAGAGCTGACCTTTGTTGAAAGATGACCCTTTTAGGTGTAGAAAGCCGTGTAGATTTTGCAGAACTGAGGTCCATCAGAATGTGTTCTCATGAGAACTGGTCGCACAAAGATGCGTGACAACCTCTGTTCATGGAGCTTGCTGAGGAAGGCAACAAAGTTGCCATGAGGAAGTTATTTCTTGTGTTTTGCCAGCAGATCAGCCTGGTTATTGCGCCATGAACCTCACGTAAAGAGAACGGCAACAACTTTGCCAAGCTTGCCGCAGTTTCAGAGACACATCTGGTAGCTACAGTAGTAGCTTACCCAGTTCTTTGTCTTACAGATTTCCACATTTTAAATGTATTCTATGCATTTTAGAGTAATACCAAGTTCACATCTTACTTCCTGCTGTTTCTTTTTTCTCCCGACTGCTTTCTTTTTGACATATCAAGCCCTTCTGGCACACAATACTGAGAAGGCAATTTACATGCAGGAGAACAAAGGTTTCACAATTTGAATTTCTCAGCTATGTCCTGTATACAGAACAGCATGTTTGGCACATTTTCCATAGGGAGTGAACCAAAGCTTGCTCTCTGCTGTACATTATTATAATGGGAAGTGTCCCTTTATGTGATCTTTAATATTTATTTTATAAGGCAACATTGTGAAGGCTGAAACTCTGTCATTGCTATTTATACTGTATTTATGCTTTAGGATAAAAAAGAAAAGCATCTGCATAGAAAAGGCTTATGGGAACTGTTCATACACTAAGATATTTCATCTTGGGGTATGAAATGTGTTACATAAAAAGCATCAAGAAATCTTAATCCTGTTTATGCTTCAGAAATTCCCTCTGGGGTTTAAATTTTTCTGACAGTGGAGACTGAACTCTTTATGAAAACATTAACAGTTAGGATTCTCACATTAAATGAAATAAAATAATTGGATTTTATTCAGAGAGAGATTGTATAGAGTGGCTTATATTACATACTGCTTTTATGCACTTTTGCTACAAGGTGTAAATGTCAGTTCTGTGAAGAAACACTGTGGCAGAGAGTCTTCCATTCATTTCTTCATCCAATTAAAATATTTTATTGATAATGCAATTATGTTTGTGACAGCAATTAGCTGTTTATTGAATTTTCTAAGGTTACTACCATGTATATTTCTTCCCTTCCTCCCTTGTATCATTTCTTTTTTAAAAAAATAAATTCTTCTTAGCTGAGTGACTACTTCTGCCTGTTTTGCCCCATTTGCAAGAATGATGCATAACTTGTATTCTGTGGTTTTGTTTCTACTATGCAGGAGTATATGACTCTTTCTAGCTATGAGTTAAAAATATTACAGCATACTTAAAAGATTAATGTGATGGCTGTAATCAGAAAAACATACAACAAAGGAAGGATAAAGAAGAAACTATACATGCTGCACATTAAGTCAGTAGTGTTCTTTTAGTATGTCAAGTGTTTTATTTCTTGAATTTAGAACATGGTCAACAGTTTTGTACATATAATTAGTGCACAAGTTGCAAGTTACTATGAAGCTCGGCTGGGAGAGATTATATCTGAGGGACTGTGTTCTAATTAACTTTTTTAGGTAGGAGAATGAACTTGGAATTCTTACAAGCAGTTTGACATAAGCATAAAAATTTTGCTAAATTAATTAGCAGGAAGGATGATAGTTTCAGGCTGTGGTTTCAGGAGTCATATTTAAATGCTGTAGCCCAGATAAACTTACAGCTAGATTAAAATAATACTTTATCCTTTCCCAAAAGCAGCTTCCTTGAGGCATGAGTACATCATTACAATCCTTATCTGTGGAAGAGCTGCCTTAGAAAAACCTTAACTGACAGCTTGGTAAAAAGAATAATTCCTAGTATAGTTCAAGTCTCTATTTTCCTAATTCATGCTTTTTGGTTTCTATTATAGTACCCAATTATGCATTTGAGAACTTTTTTTCTAGTCTAAAGTTTATTTATTTGTAAATTCTCTAGAATGTATAGTGAAGTCAAATAAATCTGAGAGTGATAGTTTCATAAAAGGAATAAATCTGGGTAAATTATTGCTGAAGGTAACTTCAAGGTATTAGCAGAAATTCTTCCTTTATCTGTTTTCACTTTCTTAAGAGATGTAAAGGTTTAAAAATGCTAGTTGAACTCTCCTATGTTTGTTTTCAAGTACAAACAGAAATGAACACAAATTCTGTGAATCAGTTTTCACTGATTGACTTGCTTGTCTCATTGAAATGCTTTGGTTTCTTTTTCAAGGTCTGGCATCAAATCTTAAGTCAGCTTTGACAAGGAACATAAACCAGCCTAAGCCTAGGTTTGCCACCTGTATATGGGTGACAATAATCCACCATTTTCCTTGGCTGTCAGTCAAGACTTGTCTGCAGCAGTATACTTATATTGCTGTTCTCACTTGGGCTGCTTGAATAGGTGATGCTAAACTTAAGCTGAACCTAAAATACCTACGTTCAGTCTGCATTATCCTGTCACTTGCATGTGCTTGCACTGCAGGACAGAATATGTAGCTTGTAAAACAGGACCATCATTCTCTCTTTGTGGATTTGAGGTGGGCATGAGTGATGTAGTAAAGTACAGATGTGTCATTCTAGTTGCCTCTCATCACTGGGCACTCATAGGCTGTACAAACTGACAGTCAAATTGCTTGTATTGTAAATTTCACTTCTCAGTTATTTTCTTTTCCATAAATGGTTCATCATATATTTTATTTGTTAGTGCTTCAATGAGGGGTTTTATTTCAGCTTCTATGCTCCAATTCCTTATCAGATGCATCCCTTGATGTTTGTTTCTCTTTGCAGTCATTATTTCTACTAGGAAACAGTCTCAAGTAGTGAATTGGTGATGTGGTGTGGTTCTTGGGCTTTGGTGCTTGGCAGGATTTTCAAAGCGCAGCAGTAACAGGTCTTGTCATCACAAGTTTGGAAAGAGTATCTCAAACAGAACTATCTTCCCTCGTGTATTCAGGCGGCAAAGAATAGACTCTGGTTTTGTCCTTCTTTGCTTTCAACAGCTCTCCCTAAAGAGCAGGAAAAATGTCACTTATATCTTCAAACAATACTTGTATTTTCTTATGACTGTATTGTCTCCAGTGAGTTCTAATACAGAAGCCTGTTCCCATCCCTTTGTCCACTGCAAAGTTTTGTCTCTTGAAAACAAGTCTGAGGGGGGAAGCATACATAAATGTTAGAAAACACTATCAGGGCAAACTGTTCTTGAAAGTCTTTGAAAAGATTAAGGAAACAAATGAGTAGTAAGTCTTTTAGCCAGATGTGTTCACCTAAAACCACTGAAATCACTCTTTGCCATCTGGCTGGCATTAGTGGAATGTGTTTGGAAAGATAGTATGGGGATTCACAGGATGAAATGAGGTAATAACTTCTCTTCTATACCCTCTGCTTTCACGTACAAGTCCTTGAGGAAGGGAGTGCTTTTTTTATTATATGCTCTTTCTCTTGTTCTGCATGTTTTCACCTGAGCCCTTGTATTGTGGCTGTGAGTGGCTGAGAGCTTCCTCCTGCTCTCAACTACCAAAATGCAATTTGTGCATGTATGACAGGAATCTTCGGACAGTCAAGAAACAGAGTTAATTAACTCATGTGGTGTGTATAATGAATTGAGGTGGTGCAGTGGCAATGAGGTAAACCCCACGCTTTCACGTAAGTGAAACTTGTTTTTTCATCTAAAAAGTTCCCTTCATCAGCAGTACCCTTTGTCACGTCAGATAGATCCAGTGTTCTGCTACTTGAAGCTCCTTCTCTTACCTATCTGAATTTTTATCCTAATTTCTGCAGCCATTAAATAGGAGACAATAAAAACATTTTAGTGGGAATACTCCTCTAGAACTTCAGAATATCTGTTCAAAAATACGTCAGGATTAGTTCACTCCTAGAGCAGGAGCAGCTATTATGCTTTTTTTAGCTGAGATGGATTCACCCTTTCCTTACCTCCACCTGCCCTGAGGCCACTGCACAGGCACAATACATTCTGATTGTGATGTGCTGCAGTGTTGAGTGTGGTGCTGCCATGTCCGTGGGGCCTTTGGCACAAGCGTAAAATGATTGAGAAATACTTGACCAAATTGACCCGCTAATATTCTGTTAGGGATGGACACTGCAATCTCCAGTGTAAGAGCAGCCCCTACTCTTTGGTCTTTTGGTAGAAGATAGCTCTTTTTAAAAAAGTCTTCTGCTTTAACACTGATGGGAAGCTGGAATGCTGAAGATGGAATTTTTTTCCACTTAGATGTTGAAATTTGAAATTCAGTGGAGAGAGTCAGGAGAGATCGCAGCTGAAATTACACAAGTAGTGTGAAAGGCTCTGAAATGCCTCAGCAGAATATGAAATTGCTTTTGATCTCCTTCCGAGTTGGAACGTGAATGCACAGAGATAGACTGCTGGAACACAGGTGAAATAACGTCCCCTGGACTGAGGAGAGGATGTCCTTCAACTATACCTCCCTTTATGTTCACATTACATTATTTTCCTTCCTCTCTAAAAACTTCTCTGGATATATTTTTTGTATTATTATCAACGTTTGGACATATGACTGCCATGAAATTTACTGCTCCAGTAGCCAGTAGCGCTAATGAGAGGCTCAGTACTTTCTTTTAACTTTTAAGGAGTAGTTTGGTGTGATGATAAAATGTGCCAACTTAAGCAGGGATATAAAGTAGAATTCTTGCCTATATTAAGTTGTTGTAAGTCCAAATATTTCTCATATAAGAGGAGTAGCCCCAGGTATTGTTTGTAATTGACCTTTCTACATTTCTACTCTTAAAGCAGATGATGTACTGTTCAAAAACTTGAAGAGAATTTTTCTAGTTTAGAAAGAGAAATTTGCATTTCAGCAGCAAATAGGTTTATATCTTCTAACTTACATGTACTGAAATACGCAGTTACCTATCCAAGGCATTAGCTGTTTTTGTTATCAGTATCAAGAAGGGGGAGCATATACCAGATATTCATGAAAATGACAAAACTACTGGGAACCACACATCTTTAATATTTGTTTTGACCCTGTTTCTATTGATAACCGTATGTACCTATAAACAAAAGCACTTCTGGTTTCATTTAGTTTGGTTAGATTCCAGGAATCTTCTGGATAAAAGATATATATTTTCCAGCCTTCCACAGCTTTAACTGATTTCAGAGATCAGTAAAGAGAGATACAGAGAGAGACAAGCATAAATATTTCAATTAAGGTACAGAATTGCTTTTTTATCACTTTGGTTATTTCTTGCCATTTTCATCTGTAGTTACCCACTGTGTGTCTTGAACTATTGGAATTATATGCTAATTAAAATACTAAACTTTTTTTTTTTAAATAAAAGGTGTAGCACATATGAAATTGGAAATAAAGTAATTAAGTGTAGAACACTCAGCCTGTTGTTTTAGATGATGCTGTGGGGAAAAATGCCATCTACACAAATAACCTTACCAGTTGTCTCACTTAATCAGCCAAGCAGGATGAAAAAACGGAAGAGACTAATAAAGATACATAATCTTAAACTTTCTTCTTTAAAACTTTTGTTTGTTTCAGTGGATGCCTCAGCAATTATATTGATACTGCAGTCTCTGCAGTAAATATCCAAGTGACTTCTCTGGTTCATGTTCTGAAGAGATGATCATTTATTATCTTGTAACTTAATCGTCCTTGTAGGATCCACAGGGTTCCTCTCTGTTGATAGTGAGCTGATCACCATGTGTAAAAAGCAGATTTCTAGTCTTCCACTTAAAGGCATGAGAATTGCAATTATTCCTTTGGTTATCCTGACTTAGTTTGCTTTAAAAACAAAGTGAATATTCCTGTGCCTTCTGCTTTGTATTTTCACGTTTTCTCTTCTCTTTATTATTGCTGTTGAATGAGCACATGACTTGTGACATGCAGGTTTTGCATGGCAAAAACTCTTAGTGGCTTATCCTGAGGAGCAAGAGTAAAGATCTCCTACCTTTCACCGTGTGTTTTGAAGAGCTTTCAAAGTGCAAATCAGAGGTCCACTAGGTCTGATTTGACTCTTCCCTGGTTTTGACACATGGTGTTACTTGTCTGTTTTAAAGTTTTTGCCTTCATTTCAATGAGTTGCTTTATTTGTCTCTTAGATATACCTGTGAAGGGCTTTATTCAGGAGTGGTGGGATAAAGGAGGAACCATCTATATTAGGTTAATGAATTCTTACTGTATTTTCTGTTTTCTAAAAATTCACATTGTAATATTACAGGACTTACAAAGCAATTTAGAAGAGATCTTTATTTAAACTGTGCTCCAATCTAGGATTTTGTATTTCCTTTTTCCAACATTTGTTCTTGAAATGAAACAAATAACTTCACAAATGATATTCTATTAAAAAAATGCAGGCTGTGGCCCATCGGGGTTCATGTTGGGTGATCAATGATACTAAAATTCCAAAATGCTGCTTCTAGAACTAATAAAAATATCTCTAAGGAAAAAACTTATTTATTTAATTGTCTGCTGCCAAATTTTGCTAGCAAACATTCTGTTTTTTCATATGACCCTGACCAAGCTGAAAATGTATTTCAGCAAAAGATAGACAGTGGTTCTGTTGGGCAGGAGAAAAACTTACAGATTACACTTGCAGTTTTGTTGAAATCCTCATACTAATGATGGTCAAAGGACCTTCTAGATCAGACTGTTTTCAGTTTAGCTTAACTGTGCTTAATTACATCAGTTTGTTACACGGGATGTATGAGGCCTTCCAGGAGAAGTTAGTGGCTTGTTGGGGGAGAGGTATAGGGAGATAATCTTGCTTTGTGGAAACACCTCTGTAGTAGTTTTGAGAAGTTGCTGCCAGGTGTTAAAAGCATGGAAGTGCAAATACACAATGGAGAATGGATATTAGGAGACCAAAAAGTGAGACAGAATAAAAATTTTCCCAGAGAGATGTCCCTGCTTCTTTGTATTGCATCAGAGGAATTTGAACAATTCCTGGCCACTCAAAGAAACATCTGAAAATATGTCTTCTGCCTGCCATAGGTCTTTAGAGCTTTGATAGCACTTTACATCAGCTTACTATTTTAACCAATAAAAGAACCTTTTAGTTAGATGGTATAAGTCTCCCTAAATGGCTAGATGCAGAAGCAAAGACATGACATCTTCATTTCCGAGGCCTAAGAACTGTGAATTTAAGTGAATGCTGCTAGCTTCCCTATGGTTGTGGGACATCAAGATTTTTTTAAGAGGTAATTTGATATTTGATGCATCATTCTCTCATCAACTCTTCACAAAAGCCAGTGGAAAACATGTATTTGTCATTTCTGTCAGAAAAGATGAACTTAATCCTTTTTTGACCAGTGCTCTTCACTAGATTCACCAGATGAGATTGTCTCTCCTGGGAGATGTCACAGAGGAGAGGAATACTGTTATCATTTTTACCATCTTTGAACAGAACAGTATTTGCATTCTGGGCTTCCTTTAAAAGACAATTGAGCAAAGATAGTGATCTATGTTTATTCAGCTTAGAGTGAATAGAAACCCTCCCCTTTGCTACCAGCCAGCTTTATCTGGTTTGAAATGTCAAGTACCCTTCAGTGTGTACAGAAGAGAAGATGAGATAGCATTCACGTAGGTCCACGCTGGGAACTGAAGTATAGCTCCAGGAGGTGGATTGCACACCTCTGTGCAAGCTTTAAGGAGGCCATACACCCAAATGACACACAGAGGGCACCTATGACTACAGTGTATTCTGTTGTATATTACAGTGAAGTTGTGACATTAAAGCTGAGACACTGCAGACTAATTGCATGTCTAATTACAGGCCCATAGAAATCCTCTTTATTCCTAGGCATATTGTCTGTTTCTCTTTTAATCACAGTTGCTCTCAAAATGTCTCATGGCTTGTTCAAATCATAAGACAAAGTTCTTTTCTAAAAAAACTCACATGAACAAAACAAAAAGAAAAAAGAAACTAAAGTAAAAAAATGAAAGAAAAAAAGGAAAAAACATTCTGGTAATGGCAGAAACAAATTTTGTTAACCTTCTTAATTAATTGTGTCTCTTTCTCTTCTCTTCTGCTGGTATCTGATATGTAGTTATGTGACATCTTCCCTGTTGATGCATGCACACCCTGAAGTGTTCCTAAGGTTTTGTGTGTCAGATTTAGAGAATGACAGCCTGGCCAGTAATGTGTATGCTAATATAAGTGTCTGGTGGATTTCCGATTCCTGAAAACAGAGGTGAGAGGATGGCCTTGCCTTAGCAACACAGAAGATTCAGAGCCGTAAGTCAGGCAATACTAAACTTCAAAGATTGTACAATGTCTGTGTGTGGACAGGCATATTTTGTCCTCTGCTTTCCAAATCTATAGAATACTCTTACATCAAAATTTCAAGCTGTATCTGACAGGGTGGTCCAGAAACTCACATTTTTTGCAAATTTTATCTTATATTAAAAGAAATCAATTTATGCCAAAAGCTGGAGCAATAGTGCTAAATGCCTTGGAAATAAATGAGTTGGCAGGTCCAGTTTTAATCTCAGTCTAGATTGAACTTTGGAGAGCAAGTTTTAACACCCACTTCAGAAGTTACAAGGACTGCATATTAGTAATGCTTTCCTGACAAAGAGTTTGCAATATTAGTAACTACAAATACTAATTACTCTTTTATATAATGTACATTTAATGTTTCACATAATTGCTATGAATTCTATTATATAATAATAATATTACTAAATTTTTAATAACTTCCTTGAAGCAGTGTTTACAAGTGTGTTTTTTCAATATCATATTTGTTGCAACCTTGAATAAATTAATGGTACAGGTGATAATAGTAATGTAAAGTTAAAAGAAATTGTATTCTGAATATTACTGTTATTTATTGCTCAAAATTTGAATATATGCAATGCAAAAGAATTCAGACATCAGATGTTAAATTCAAATTGTGGGCTTTACGTTTTCAGTGAGATCTACCTTTTCAAATTTGCATTGTCTTGCACATGTTACTATGAATACTGCTCTTCGTGTCATTCTCAACCTTCACCAAGCTTGTCATTGCAAACTAGGATCAATTACAGTAACTCCAAATACTCAGGTAATTCAAGTGGAGTCCCCAAAGTAGAGAAAGTAACAACCAGAGTGTAAATAGCTGAAATAAGCATTTAGTTTTAATGTGATGATATAAAGAAACAAAGTTAAAAGGAAAGGGACTTAATGTCCTAGAAGTGGAGAGAGATGAGGCTTTGTAGAGAGAATGAAGCTTCTGATTGGACATAGTTTGTAAGCACTTAAATGTCAAACAAGGCTGCGTCAACACAAAAATACTGTAAGCAAGGAACATGGTAGTGCTAGTATTGAAGTACTAGCACGCTACTTCCTTCCTTGTGGTGCTGTACAAATAGATGCTTAGAGAGATTTTAGTATGATTCAGTTATCTGTCACAGATTCATAGTCAACCAAACATCTCTTTTTCATTGGCCTCTGGCCTCAGTTTGCTAATTTTTTAGATTTACTTTTTCATAGCAGGTCACGTGGGGCAGTGGAGGGAGGAGGAATGTTTTTTTCTATAAGAGGGCAGTATGGAAACACTATGGCAGTGCTTCAGTAAAACTAAATATTCTGATTATTTTTAATGGTTTATTTACAGTCAAAAAGAAAAAGCATTGAAAACTATATTGGCAAAGGCAGAGAAGTCTCCTGTAGGTGGTCTAGTTTCAGCATATGATAAAATAACATGTTTCTGCTGTGACTCTTTGTCATTGATTATGTCATGTAAGAACAAAACAGTTAGGATAATTTACACAATTAGTTTATTGCTTTTTTTTTGTTTGGTCTCTAATGCCTCTGTTTAAAAAATCAAGCATGTGCTTTTGGAGGGGTTTAATTCCACTAATTGAAATTCAAGTGCACACATTGCAACACCTGCCTTGTAACTGAAACCTCTCTAAATGAATACGGGCCCTCTAGGTAGTTTGAGAGGACGCTTACAAGGAAATAACATCCAAAGCATCTCACAGCTTAAAAGTTTTCATCCACATATGTAGCTGGGAATTTGTTCTTGGTAAGTTATTTGCCTCTATTTATGCCACCGGCTGTTTTTCTAAGTTGCTGCATTGAGCTGTAGAATGTCCAGGGGAGATGAAGAGGCCTTGAGCCTCTGGGAGGTGAGTGGTTCTTAGGACTTTTTTGTGATTGTGTAGCTCTCAGTCTCAGGTTTGTTTTAAGATGGCACACATCTGGATATAAGTTATTTCTTCCCCTGGCACTCTTCATAAACAAGATCCAGCTAATGGTTTAGCTCTAAGAATTAGACCTATGATTTTTGGGTAGCTTTTATGTCGTTATTCTGAAAGGAAGTTCATTTCTTCTGTTCTGTATACTTCATTTACGATCAGTTTTGGCTGAAGCCAGAAAGTGTATATTATTTAACTTCGAGGAAAATACATATCGTTTCATGTCTAAGACTGCCAAGAACTGTTAATCATTGAACGACAAATTTCACATCAGTGAATGGACTGAGGAAAATTTCTTTCTCATTTCTTGCTTGAAAACGCTGCTCTTTTTTATAAGTTCAACGACTTCTCTAGATATATGGTTTAACTTTTAGGTTGCCTTATGTGGAGTCAGGAGTTGGACTCAGTGACCCTCATGAGTCCCTACCAACACAGGATATTCAATGAGTCTCCTTGATAATCTAAAGCAAATAGATGTGTGCATGTGCACACACATATACACCAGTACTCAGCTAGCAGGAAAACACTCTACTAGTAACCACTGTGCCAGGAACAATATGATTTATTTTTTTTATCAGTAAACTCCAGTAAATAACTCATGTATTTAATTAGTATTGGTGATGGATTTTTCATGTTGTTTTATTACTTTTGTTTGTCAATGGAATTTGAAATTTTGTAAATATCTAGTTCAGTAATGTTTCCTAAAACCTTTTAGAAAAATCAAATTTAAGCATTAAAAAAAATTCTAGGAGATTGCTGTCTTTTAAGAATGAATATATAGTAGCATCCATGTTCTGGCTTTCTTTAGGAATTTATGTCCCTAAATCCATTGCATGCTCTCATTTATTAGTCATAAAAGAGCTTTTTTTCTTAAATACTCTTTGAACAATAACATTGGGTTACAACTATTTTATGTGATAATGAATTAGGATGGATTTTAAAGTTGCAGTTTCTTCCTGACATATTAATCAAATTCCCTACATAAAGTAGGTGGAAGGTGTCCTCTGAATTTAAACACAGCTCTCTTCTACTCGTTATTCTTAGACTGTTAGAAGGCAGTGAAAAGGGATACATTTGTTTAATCATGTACTTTCACCAAAGTAAAGGTCCCATGTGTTGATTCTGTTAAATAGGATTAAACATTATCTTCACCCAGAAAGCAGTGTTAGTAATTATTCATTATTTTGGTGATTATGTTACATTACTGATTATATATTTAGCTCTGTGAAAATGTACAGAGCTAACAATAAACTTGAGGATTACTAGTTGGAATTTTCTGAACACTTACAGAGTTTTAACTACCTAATTGTAGTACAGGGCATCCCTTAACTAATCTCTCACATCACAGACATTTCAGTTCTCTTTCTTCTAGTCTCTGGAATTCAGCAGACATCTAATCCTGTAGGCATGTACATTTTTGCTAGTGAAGGAATGTGTACAGCCTGATAACCTATAGGTTGATTATTTAGATGTCTGCTGTCTGTTCTCAAGCAGTGGCATGGTCAGAAGCCAGGACATTTCTGTAACCGGATTCAATCCAAGAAGAGTTCATTGAATCACTTGCCCAGAATGAAGGTAGACAGGGATTGCGATGTAAGGAAAGCAAACAGAATGCTCAAGGTATTCCACTTATGGTATTTTAATAAATATTAATTAGACCTTTAAAACTGACTGTTATGCATCTCAGGTGAACCTCTCAGCCAACACAACAAGCCAACACAACGTATAATGAATTACCTGCTTGCTTCACAAAGTGTTTTTAAAGCTTATTAGCTTCATTGGAAGATAATATCTTGGTTTATGCAGTAGTATTTGTGGTTAGGTACTTCCTAGATATTTTAAAGCCAAGTCAGTCAGGACTTGAAGTGAGTGGCTTGTCACCTTTATCAAGTATATGAAATTTCTGGTCTCGTTAAAAGTCTGTCTAATTTGTTTCTGTGAATTCTGCCAGGTACTAAACAAGTATTTCTTGCCAACCCTGCTGTCCATTTGTCTATCTTCCCACCGAAGCCTGTACTAGATAGTTCTGTATCCTCTTACCAGGCACAGAAAATGATTTAAATATATTTTTCTTCATTTGAAATATATATAATTTTGAGCAGAATTTCAAAAAGTTTTTGTTAAAAAAATGTAGACTCTTAGCATGAAGTATTTGACTGTTTTTAAGCAAAAGAAACTAGTTTGGCAACTGAATAGAGTGCATTTCTTTTGATTCTTCAGGGCAGTCATCATATAACAATATCCATTGTGATTTTCCATCTTTTTAAAACCTTTTTTAACCTTCTAAAAGCTTCAAAATTTTATGTTTCATTCGCACAATTTCTAAAGCAAGACTCAACCACTGAGAGCAAGAGAGCAAAGGTGAGGAGAAATGTTTTGATCCAGGAGATGACACTAGCAAAATGGATGTATATTTCTCCTTTTTCCTCAGTACTAGAAAGTTTGCTGGGCATGCTTGAATGCCTGTCTTCCTTAATAGATTAGACGAAAATCTTGTCATTCTAATTTCAGGAGAGCTGAACTGGTCAGCTCCATGGAACGCATTTGGAGTGAGATTGGGAGAGGACACTAAGTGCCTTTAGCTTTTATCTGTGCTGAGTCAGTGTCCAATGAGAAGTACATAGTGTTTACAAATGCTGCAATGACTGCAAGTAGATCTATCCTTTTTCCAGATAAAGGGTAAACCTTCTTTTATTTATATCCCAGCCACAGATGTAATGTGATTTACTGCTTGCTTTTGTGCGTAATTGAGCTTCAATTTATATTTCGTATATCAGTTGTAAAACAGTTTCAAGAATGATCTTCTGCTGATTTAAAATAAATAAATACAAAGACTCAAACTCTGTTAAGCTCTCAATACCCCACTGTGTCTCACAGTAT
>NW_009735726.1:1561-25347 GCF_000703405.1 Apaloderma vittatum | reverse complement strand
CGGTGGGGCTGGCACTGCCGAAGGGGGTTCCCGGGTCTGCGGGTGCCCAGAGGGTGTAACTGGGTGTTTTTGGGACTACCTGGCGCGCGGGGGCCTCGAGGGCTTTGTCCTCTCAACCTCTCTGCTTCATTACAGGTTGCCACAGGTGTCACACAAATTGCTGCTGGCAAAAATGCCTTTAATGAGTATATATATCAGGCTGTTACAAATTACTGCCAGCATTCAGTAACAGAACCAATTGTGTAGCAAGAACCAATTGTGTAGCAAGAACCAATATTATAGCAACAACCAGTAACAGCAGCAAACGGGAAATTTAGATTGGACATTAAGAAAAAATTGTTCACTGAAAGAGCGGTGAAGCATTGGAACAGGCTGCTCAGGAAAGTGGTTGAGTCATCGTCCCTGGAGATGTTAAAAAAACATCTAGACATGGCACTTTGGGAAATGGTTTAGTGGTCTGGTAATGCTGGTTGGACTTGATGATCGTAGAGGTCTTTTCCCACCTTAATGATATTATGAAACTTGGCACTAATACAACAGCAGATACACTTATGATAGATTACTGATTGAGGTATATAATACGAGTATCAAGAGCATTATGCAGATTCCAAAAGGGGCCAAACCATCCACAGCAGGTCAATTATTAAGAGACGTCATCATTGTGGAATAAACTAGAAGGGCTTTATTAATGATTAAACAATGATCAAATTAATGATTGAATAATAATTAAATAAAGATTAAGCAATAATTGATTGGTAATGAAACACTGATTTGTCAATTATTTGACACTGATTTAAATGATGATTTAAACAACAAATTAGACGATGGTCAAACACTACTACTTCCTACATTTCTAATAATTAAGCTGCAGCTGGATGTATATTAATGTCACTAGCCTGCAGTGTACTTTTAGGCCTGATGTTGACAGGGCTGAGACAAAGGCTGGACTCAATGATCTTCAAGGTCTCTTCCCACTGGAACTGTTCTATGATTCTATGATTCTACAAAGTGTCGCTCACCTTATTATAGGTATCACATGCCGGGCAAGGGGCCTCTCAAGGCTTGATGAGTAACCTTAGAGGCATCCCTGCTCAAAGGGGGTCACTGCCATGCAGGAGAGCTCAGGGGCCTGCAGGTATTTATAGTGTAGCTATATATGTTTATGTATATATTTATAGTGTAGCATGGTGGACTCACAGTCAGCCTCTCCTTTAGTGTTTGTGCAGGTGCACAGCTGTGGTGGTTTTAGTTTTGTCTGCTCCCAGCTCAGGCTGGCACTGTTAGCTCCTGATAAGACATGACCACTGCTCCTTAGTCCTGAGAAGGTCGGGACCAACACTGTTGTCGTGGTTTGCGCTGACTAAGCTAAGGGCTGCTTGTCACAGGCGCCTGAACCAAAGCACTGTTCGCTGGGTCAGAGTGGGTGCAGCCGTGACACCATGGCCGACGGGCATTCAGGCAATGCTCCACAGCCACCTCTAACTGCAACAGAATTGCCAAGGTATCATACAAGAGAAGACATCAGTAGTTTTGATTATGTCTTATCTAATTGTCCCAGAGGCAGGAGGGCATCCTGAGCCAACCCCAGAAGTGGGGCTGAAGCAGGGTGAGAGTTTCACATCAAAGACCCTCCGTGTTGCAATCTGGCATCAACTGGGCATCCCTGGCTGGAGTCTGAGATCTTGTAGCATGTTTGTACGGAGAGTTCAGCTGGTTTAGGAGGGGAAAAGTATGTGCAGGATGAGAGAGAGGCTCTGTTTTGGTTAAAAATTAAGTCTGTTTTAAGAGGATGTAGCACACTACCACTTTGAGCAACTAACAGATGCTTTTAATTTCCATTTTTCATCTGGAGCAGCCAATAGATTATGATAGTTTTGTTCTTTCAGAGCAATTTTATTTTCTAGACTGTTTCCACTTTCCCCAATGATAAGTTGCCCTTTGAGTTCCTTGTTTTTCACACTTACCAGTGGTATCTAAGGATACGAACACCACCTCAGAGACACAGCTGCACTCCTCAGGGATGTTTCTGGCTCCCAGCTCCCAGGCTGACAGGTGTTTTTATTCGTTCAGTGATTTTTCCCTTTCTCACCCACTGCCTTTCTGACTGCCCGCATGGTGAGGCACAAGCGGCCTGAGAAGCTGGGCGTGCGAGAGGCACCCCAGGAGCTGGCAGTTCCCGCAGCAAGCTCCACACCAGCCCTGCTGCCCCCACCACCGGTTGCTGCCACTGGACGCTCTGCCCTCAGCCAGGGCTGGGAGCCTTTGGCCAGGGCTCCCAGGGTGTTCTTCGGACCTGAGCCAGGACATGGGGTCATGGACCCCCACAGGACATGGGGTTCACTCTGACAAGGCTGTAGTCCCGTGGAGAGCCACTAGTGTCCGTGCCAGTGCTGCTCCCATGAGCTGTGCCTGCAGAAATGAGACCTTCCTTGGGATGAGCCAGTCCATCATTAGTTGTAAGTTATGGTTTCATTTCCTTTTCACCATTTCGTTATGTGACATTGTTGTGGGAGGAGAGATTCCCCTTTTAAGTCACTTAAATTACTCATAAAGTCCTCATTTAGGATCCTCCTCACCGCAGAATGAAGGGAATTCACCTCGCTCAGAATAGGAAAGCAGCAATATGTGTTGTTGAAGTAGAATGATAGTCTGACAAAGTGTGATTAAACTTGTCCCCATGTGTTGCCTGATCTAGTTGAGAGGCGTCCCTGCCCATGACAAGGAGGTTGGATTAAATGATCTCTAAGGTCCCTTCCAGCCTAGGCCATTCTATGATTCTATGATTCTATGATAGAGTTTACCGATTTAACTGAGACTTACCAAGGTTCAGTCTGATGATAAGATTCACTCTATTGCTTACTACATTGGAGAAATACATAAAAGCAGATTACTTTGGGGTTGGATTAGAATGATTGTGAGAGAAACATATGAAGGGAAAATTGGCTTGGGGTTGGGCCACAGTGATTGTGTGGGAAATATATATAGAAAAATCAACTTGGAGTTGTGCTAGGATTTTTTACACAGGAACTGGGACTAAGAGGGATGAGGGTGGCACTCCCATTCATTTGCTGTTTCAGGTAGACCCCCTTGCTGTCTAAACTCCATCTCTTGGTGCAGCTAGATCCAACCTTAGACCTGGTTAATGGCTCATGACTAAGAATATTGAGGAGACTGGAAGTGAAAGGAGCAAAGGAGGCCCTCCCATTGCATCACAAAGTTCAGAAGGGAGCTCCTTGTGTTCCCAAACCCTGGGCCCTTGTACCATGTGTGTAAAGACCTGATACTTGTTTATATCCCTTCTTTGCAGAGATGGGTGCTGGGTGGAATCTCCACAAAGCTCACAGACCATACAGCATGGTGGGACAGCATTTGTACAGTTTATATTGTGTTAGTAGTTTCCTTAAGGCGTTTTCATCAGTTACCAGCTCTCACATACAGTCCCTGTTGGCCTAAGGGTTTTCACGCTTCTAGTTAAAGCTACAGTGCTCCTTGTGCCTAGAAGGAGGTGCGGAAAAGGGGCTGGGAGTGCTGAGCCCAGAGTGTGTTACATACTGTGCCAAGGAGGATAGTCAAACTGTAGTTCAGCAATTACACTTAATTCCTTCTTACCCAAGTGAGACAGGCTTGTTGTATCTTTTAAGTACATAGTGCCCACTGCTGTCCTTTTGTTGTGGTATTTGTGTGTTGGCATATCCCCATTAATTTCATCATTAATTCTACATTTCAGCATTAGTCTGAAATTCCAGCACACTCAACTTCTACCCTTGCTCTCTGAACTCCTGCAGCCAGTGAGGCTAGATCTGCCCTTAGTCCCAGACTTGGTCAGTCTTATGACTGAGGATTTGGGTACAAGGACATCAGTGGCAGTGCTTTAGCATGATATTGTGGATCCTGTAAGACTTTGCAGCAATTTAAAGTGCCTTAACACTATTATAGTAAATTATAAGGTCAGGCTATGTGGTTTTATAGCAATGCTTGGTCAGTTAATAATCAGTAATCAGTTATAATTAATGCAGTGATTTAGGTGTGATTTGGCAAAGCTCACCATGCAAAAAAAAAAAAGAATTAAAAAAAGCAAATTGCATGTATGCACAAAGGTGTAGAGGTTAACCTCTGATTAAGATGTTTCTCTTTTCTGTAGATTATAGTGAATTTTGGGGCCCAGTCACTTTTAAGATTTCTCAAAATCCTAAAGATGGTGAATTACTCATCCCCCCTCATCAGCTTGTTATAAACAGATGGTCTCCCCTGTCTTCAGTCTTTTCGGGAGGACAAAGAGGGGTCCCAGCCCTCTTGCCTCCCACCACCCTTGCCCTGAGAGGAGACCCAGCTCATGGGGAGATGCCGAGACACAGCCCACTGTGATCCCAAAGACTACTAACAGCCTCTCTTAGGTTCAGTGACTATAGGGTCACAAGATGATTTTGGTCAGTATGTTTCCATTGTGACCATTATTCATGTCAGACAATCTTGTCACTCTTCAAAGCATGTGATAATCTAATTTTTTGGCACCTTTTCCAGGTCTTCAGGTGTGGCAGGTATTTCAGACTGAAGGGATTTCTGTGTGGTTGTCTTTGGGTACCAAGAAATGCGTTTCAAAACCTGTTTGCAGTATGGCCACTTCTGAGAGTGCTGGAGGCTGAAAACAAATGTTAGAATGGTGGCTCCAGACTCTGGAAATCTCTGTAAAATTTACCCAGCTCACCTGTCACAAGCTATTGATCTGTCTGCTTTTAATGTGATGCACTGGACAACCGAGTGATGACCTGGGAAGAGAAAATAACAGTTTAGGAGATTCCTGATTAAATTAGGAACACAGTGGAAATCCAAACACACTATCCACCTTTTCTGGCCTGACTCCTCTGTGCCTTATTGCATTTCTGTTGGCCATTTCTGTGGATAAGCAGAGGCTTGCCCTGCCTGTGCAGGATAGAGATTATCTGGACATGCACGATCACTGTGGTGGTTTGCCAGCTCATATAAGTTGCCTAGCAAAGCAGGAAGGCCATGGCATGGATGGCTAACAGCTCTGCCTGTATCAGCCTGTAGCTGCGAACAAGGAATTGATGGTGTCTCTCCTCCTGCAGTGCCACAACGTAATGCCTGTGCAGCAGGACGCACAAACTGTTACCTGTTCCGCTCTCCACTTGGCACTTCAGGGGTGCGGTGTCCTTCCACCAAGTACACCAGTGGCTGCAGGTGGAGCTGCCACTTTCCGGGCCAACCAAGTGATGTTTGACATTGTCCCACCTGCACTGTCCTACCTGCAGCCCAGTAAACGCCCGAGCCCATTAGCAATACCAGCTGGCAAACACACATCTCTGAAGTTGCAAACCCTCTTGTGTAGGGAGCCTTGGTGAGGTTTAGTGATCCTGGCACATCTCAGCCCTGACTGATGGGCCTTGCTGGGACTGCAGAGCTGTGTCCTGGCAGGGAAGTTAAGGAAACGTTGCCAGCAGAGAAGAAAGTCAGTAGGTGCCACTTGTTTCAAGACACTGTCTAACTCAGCTTGCAGCACTGTGTCCGTGCCTGCGTGAGTTTGTTGCGTTTGTGACACTTGAACACATGTTGTGTTTGTGAGCGTAGGCTTGTTTGCTGTGGAAGGACTTCATGTCCAGGTATGTGCAGGACTGCTTTTTCTTGCTTTGTGCAATGATCTTACCTTGTGCTTACTTTCCAGACAACCTCAGGCTACGTCCAGTTCGACAACTGCAGTTTTGAAAGTGGGCAGCTGCAGATCCAGGCGCCAGGGACGTGCCAGGTGAAGTTCTGCACCTTCAGCCAGTCCAGCATCCACCTCCGCAGCGTGGCCCTCTGTGTCCTGGAGAACTGCGAGTTCACCGGCAGCGAGAACGCCTCTGTGACTGTGGAGGGCTGCCCGAGCTCTGACCGTAACTGGGCCTGCAAACACCTGGCCATGCTGGCCAAGTCCTGTGCAGTGTCTGTGTGTGAGCCTGACGCAGCTGGCTGCCCCGCGGCCAAGCAGGATGGCTGGAGGGAATCGCTGCTGGCATCAGTGAGAAGCTGTGAGATTGTAGTAGGGGAGGAACGAAGCAGTCTCCTCTCCCCTGCAGCTGCTGAAGCCCTCCTTGGTGCAGCCCAGGAGGACACAGAATTTGGAGAGAACCTGCAGGCAGCAAAGGAGGAGGAGGAGGAGGAGGAGTACCCGGCCCTCAGCTCAAACTCCAGTGACAGTGACTTAGGCAGTGATGATGAAGAGGAGGCTCAAGCTGTGTACAAACTGCCCTGTCCAGCCCACGGCCTGAGTCACACGCTTGCTGATATTATGGACAGCAGGCTTCAAAGCAACAGACTGCACACCCTTCAGAGGGACCTTAAGCTCAAGTCTCTGCAGCAGGAGCTGCAGCAGGACAAGGAGGCCCAGTCTTTGGCCAACTCTCTGCAAGGCTGTGTCATCCGACAGTGCCTTTTCAGGGACGGGAAGGGAGGAATATTCATTTATTCACGAGGGGAAGCAAAACTGGAAGGAAGCATCTTCAGGGATCTGACCTACGCAGTGCGTTGCGTACAAAACAGTAAGGTGCTGTGAAGACTGCTGCAAGCCCTTTTCTCTCCCCCTCCTGCTCCACCAGCTCCTTTCCTATGCCTGCCTTGGCCTAAATATCGGGCAGGTCACTCGCAGCCTGCTTTCTGCATGTACTAACATTGCAATGCGCGTTCACTCGGTGGCATGTTGGCATCACGTTGCCAGGCCTGCTCTTCCTGCAAATTAAACTCTCACCCTGTAAAAGTGCTTCTGGTTATCAACACCTTTGCTGCTCCCAGCCCCGACCACAGATGCAGGCATCTGGGGGCTGCAGTGTCAGCAGCTGGTCTTACATAGCCTCTCTGAGATGCTCAGGAGCTATTTTCTCAGGAATCAGGCTGGCAACAAGTGCAGGTCCAGTGCTTTGGACTGTGTTCTGGTTTTATTGCCTTTGGTTTGCTTGCAGTTCACTCAGAAGCCTGGTTTTAGCTTGTAGCAAACGGGAGGGAGATGAGGTCAGTCCAGTTGAGGCTCTCCATGAGAACTTGCTCAGGGAGGCATTAGCCCAGAGACTCTTGTTGAGAAGTGGGTGTCAGAACATCAGGCAATGGGAGTCAGTGAGATGGGAGTGAGGTGCAATGTGAAGTGGGAGCTCGAGGGAGCTGTCAAGAGCTTGTGTGCTCGCACAGCCAGGACCCTCTGGCACAGGGCAAGCCTGAGCCAGGGTCTGGTGCATGGAACCCAGCGGACCAGGTGCCTGCGCTTCTCCTGTAGCTCCCTGCCCAGCCAGCCAAGCACTACTAATGAAGACAGGCAGCTGTCAAGCCCTGCTGAGCTCCACATTTAGTCAAGAGATTGAATGAAGCATCTTTCTGGAATGAGCAAATAAAAGGAAGTCTGATTTAATTACCTTCTGATCCGTGTAGCTCGTTGAAGCGGGATATGCAAGGGCCATTTGTAGATTATTTCTTACCACTCATAAGACATGGATTTAAGACATGATTTTGTTTGCCTAGGAAGTATTAAAGATTGCTGCTGTGCAAATATTTAACTGTTTATTTATATAGAGGAATCTAGGTTGTTAGCAGTGGCATTAGTGACTTCAGTTTGCTGGCTGGGCCATTTCTGCCCCCGGACTGCAGGATCATTGCTCTGAAAGGGCCAGGCAATGGACAGACCCTGTGCCAAGTGTGTATTCTGTGGGGCACTGGCCCAGTCTGCTTCATGGGAGATTCGTGGAGGCTCTACAGCATTTGACATGCCGCCTCCGAGCTGCTCTGTGCAGCAGGGTCAGAGGCAACCTGTTGCTGACTGTGCACAGGCAGAGAGCATGATGAAGCAAGTGGGGACTGCCCAGGTGGGGATGGGGCAGCTCTGTAGTGCCACGAGTGGTGAGGAGGTGGGATGGGGAGCGGTCGCTCGCTGTTGCTGGCTGTGTGCAAGCAGCGAATGAAGCTGTTGGGCACACCTGAACGTGGGCCTTGTCAAGCAGAGGGATGTGTCAGGCCAAGAGAGTAGCTTTGCTCTGGCTGTGCCGTGCCAGGTGCTGCGGGTCGTCATCCCCAAGCAGACCCAAGCCAGTGGGTGATGCCCAACTTGTCCTCACGCACTGGCCTTCCTTTCAGCTTGCTGTTATGCCTGGCTCACCCCAGGTTGTGGAAGAGACAGAATGGTTCTAGATGCCTGGGGGTTGCAGAAGGGAGAGTTCTACCCTTTGTTCATGTCCTCTTGCTCATCCTTCTAACTACAACTACAGGTGCTTCTCCTCTTCCCTGCAGGTTACCATGCTGAGGAATGACGTCCACCATTGCAAAGCGTCGGGGATATTTTTCCGCTTGTCGGCAGGAGGCCTGATTGCAGACAACAACATCCATTCAAACTGCGAGGCTGGAGTGGACATTCGTAAGGGGGCTAACCCCCTTGTTCTGGTACGTACGCCTCCAAGTTGTGCTGGGGGCAGCACATTCTTTCTCTTGCATGCTGTTTCCCTCTGAAGGGCACCGGAGATCCATCTCCCAGTATATACACTGACCTTTCTGTCAGCTTTCCCCTTCAGACTGTGTCTTGTTTTCTTCTAGAAGAATTACACTACAGCTAACCCCAAGGGCAAGGCACAGCAAAGTGCTACCTGATTCATGGTCTCCTGCTCTTTTGATGCTATATGTCTTAAAATTGCCGCACATAGAGGGTAAGGTAAGGGGATGTTCCCCTGTCAGATAAACATCCCTGTGTAATGAGTGCACTCGTGCAAGCAAGGTAGTAAATCAGCACTGTACTACAAATTGTTTCTTCCACAACTGTGTTGTCTACCCCGGGAGCTGATGGAGGGTCTCAGCTCTCTGCTCAGCCTCGGGCAGGAGGGGAGCAGCAGCCCACTCTCCAGTGGCATGGCTTTTCCTCCACACTGGTAGTGTCTCTGGCTGTGCAGCGGGTGACCTTGTCCCTGTTTACTGAATGCTGTGTCTGTAGTCATCCTTGAAGGACCTCGCTGTGTGGGAAAGGAGGCAGAGACATAGATACAAACTGCCATCTGGGTGAGTCTGGGGCTACTTCAAGCTCTCCACATGAGCTTTGCATAGGAGATGGGGCAGGCAGAGCTGCAGCCCTGTGAAAGAGGAGGTGACAGCTCAGCCACATAGCCGCAATCCGTGTCTGGCCTCAGTTGCAGCTTTGAGCTGCTGCTTGTTGCTTTGCCTGGCTTGGCAATTCCTACCCTGCCAATGCACTAGGTACCAGGCTGGGACTGCTGTCCTGCTCAGAGGTCCCAGCAGACTCCCGTCCTCATGGGAGGTGTTGGCCCCTGTGGAGAGAAGCAGCCATTGACAGTGGTTGTCTCAGCAATGCGAGGTGCCATCTAGCAGCTTCAGAAAAGGCACCACGCTGTAACACTGAGACCCCTGCTTGGACCCCAGCCTCTGGCTCCTGAGGGGTACCATCAAGGGTCTTTCCTCTTGGTGGCAATGGGGAGATGTCGGACATGTGGCCCCACTGGCCCTGCCCGTTGTCAGATGGGAACAAAGCATCACTGGGTCCCAAGCAACCCTTGGAGACAGCAGCAGGAGCTGCTGGAGGAAGGGAAGGCTGCACACGTGATGGGAGGGGCCCTTTGGCATTGTGTAGTAGAATCCCAAAGAAAGGTAAAAGTTAAGCGTGCCTTGACTTGTGTTCGAGAGTGTTTTCCTCGCAGCTGGGTTAATTACCCTTCTGCCCTTTTCCCCAGCAGGGTTGGGAGCTGTAGCTTTTCGCTGTGGTTGCTGTCTCCTCTTGCTCACTTTTATGAGTGACCTTCCTTTCTTTTGCTTTTATTGTCTCTCCATGTGCAAAAATAAAACCGTAGTGCAATAAGATACACAGTGGCCTTCGCTCAGGCATTGTCGTCGTTGGCAACGGAAAAGGCATCATCCGTAGCAATCAGATCTATGGAAATAAAGAAGCTGGCATTTATATCCTGTATAATGGAAACCCTGCTGTGAGGTATGTTAGCTAGCACTGACCTCTCACTCTCCTTCTTCGTCTTTTAAGAATTATTCCTCCCGCTGCGCACACTCTTCTTCTCTCTTTTTATATCCCCACCATAGACTGTGGTGCACTAGTGCCTTTCTGTGACTTCTCTCTGTCTGCTTACTGCATGCAAAGTCTTTGTGAAGTGCCAGTCCTGGGTTTTCCCCCAGATCTGAGGAAGACACAGACTGTGTTCAAGATGAACAACTCACATATGTCCTGGTGCTTTTTGCAGCAAAAGGGGAAACAGACCTCAGCACTCCAGTCATTGTTACTCCAGTTCTTCCTGCTTTAAACAGCTGGAGCTACTGACTTTTAAGTGTTTAATACCATTCAGTTTAGATGTTCGTAGTGGTGTCTGGCAGGCTCTTTGCAGGTTGATGCCATCAGTTTTACCTGATGGTATCCACTGGTAGCATCGAACCCAGAAATGACGCCAGCTGGAGCATGGCATAGGTTGCAGATGTGAGGGGCATCTCGTCTGTACTGCCAACCCCTCGCACCCCTCTCTGTACCTACTGATGTTAAGGAGCAGGCGTGTGACAGCTCACCATGATGCTATAGAGCAGAGTGGGGCACAAAAGGAAGAAAATGGTTGTCCTGCGCCAGCCATGTAGCTAGGGTGTGAGCATTCGTGCTGGAAGTGTTGGTAATCGACAGTGCTTCAGCCTCAAGTCTGCAGACCTAATAAGAGTAGCTTCTTGCAGGTTCGTGGTCTGTGTGCAGAGCTGGTGAGGTTTAGACAGATTACTCATACAAACCCAGAGGAATGGGTTACCGCAGCCCTTAGTCTAGGACCTGGAGAGGAGGTACCAGCCCTGAAAACAGAGGGATCAGGGCTGGGCTTTCCAGTGAGGGAATGTGAAAGTGCTCTTTCAGAAAGGCATTGATTTCTGAGAAAAGTGCTTTTGTAATGGTAGGGCTCGGCCATGCAGAGGAAACACGCTGCGGGGTGGAGAGGCTCACTAGATAACTTCACTTTCTCTCAACATTGTTTGCAACCCTGGCTCTCACCTTGTGACTGACACACGACTGTCCACACTTGCTGCCGTGTAAGAGATGATGGGGAGGAAGCAGGGAGGAAGCTCATTGGGAAGACATCTTTTTTGTCCTGACCGGGCACCCGGTCCATGCCTTTTGTCCATGCCGGCTTGTTCATGCTGCAGCATGGAACAGGGCTGTGTCAGAGGTGCCACAAGCAGATGGGTTGAGTGTGGAGCTCAGTGGGGGCTGCTGTCATGGTGCAGGTCTCCTTGCCAGGGTGGTGCGTGAGGCAGGCAGGGTGGGCAGAAGGGGGAGATTTATGGCAGGAGCAACGTCCTTTGCTGGGTGCCTTTTCCACAGCTGGAAGCAGTGCTGTTTGGTGGGTCTCCTGTGCTTTTCCATGAGGGCACGGGGCTCTGCAGCTCGCAGCCCCTGCCCCATGCTGTCCACAGACACAGGGAGGCTGCAGCGGCCAGGAGTGGGAGGCTGCCTCCATCCCAGTGCTGCGAGAGCTGAGCATTCAGGGTGGTTTGTAGAGCGAGTTTTGTGCTCAGGAGAAGGGAAGTCCATCTCGAGTGGGGTTAGACAAAAGTGCAAGCAGCAGGCAGAGGGGCTGGGCTGCAGGAGGCAGCGGTTGGTTCTCCCTGTCTGAACATTCCCCATGGCTGCGGTGGTGGCTGCCCACTCCTGGAGGTGGAACCCTGGCTGGACAGACCACTGCTCTGAGGTGGTGGCCCTTTGGATGTTCTCAAGCACCTCCCATTCATTACTGACGTTGCGTTTCTCGGTGCCTCTTTTGTGCTTCTGCCTCTCTGGAAGTGGTTCAGCTGTCAGTAGCTCCACTCTGCTTCGCATGACCCTTGCCCACTGTGCTTGCCCCTCCCTGTGCCTCGCAGCCGGGCACTGGCTGTGACCAGCAGCCACCAGGGAGCCAGTGCCTCTGCAGAAACCTGCAGCGCTGGCATCAGTGAGAACCATGAGCAGGCAACACTGCTGCTGGTAACTTTCTTTTCTTCTCCTGCCTTAGTGGGAACCATATTTTCCAGGGACTGGCTGCTGGAATAGCAGTGAATGAGAATGGGAGAGGCCAAATCACAGGTAGAGGAACGAAAATGGTGTTGTTATGCCCAGTTTGTGTCTGTCTTTAAGCCTCTGTTTGTTTGTTTGATTGCAAAATTTATCTTGCTGCGGTTCTTGGGTGACTTGAAGTGCAGTAATTCCCTGGTTTGCATTTTTCAGCTGCCATTTCTGCTGTTGACGAAGGAAACGTCTTTCTGCAGTGTGTCCTCCAAATTACTGTTCCCTGTGTCTCTGGGCCACCTGGGACATGGAGCTGTGCTCCAGAGCAGTCTGCCATGTGGACTGCTTTATTTCCCTCACATATCATGCAGTTTATAAGCTAAAGCTGTTAGTGACGTTTTCCTAATGTCATGCCACCCCAAAGTGGTTTTCCACTCTGCCTGACACCTCAGAGGACAGGCAGTTGGTGGGAACTGGTTATGATGGTGTCCTATGTGGCAGAGCATTGCCAGAGGGATGGGGAGTGGGGAAGTCCCTGAGGCTTGAGCCTCGCTGCCGGTGATGGAGCCATCTGGTGGGGCCAGGTCTTGGCTGGACGGGATTCCTCGCACCTCCGTGGGCAGGAGGTCCATGTGGTCACCTCGTCCTCCCTGCCTGGCCCTAGGGAATGTCATCTCCGAGAACCAGTGGGGTGGGGCAGATATCCGCCATGGGGGTGACCCTGTCTTCAGGAACAACCTCATCTCCTGCGGCTACTCGGATGGCGTGGTGGTGGGCGAGCGTGGCAGGGGCCTCGTCGAAGGAAATGCCATTTATGGTAAGGAAACAAGCTCAGGCAGAGAATGATTCTCGTCTTCTCTCCCATCCCCACATCCTCCTGGACTTGCCAGGAGACCCTCTACCTCTGCTTTGCTCCAGAGCTGTGGTGGGTGCTGTGGGGGTGGGTGGCTGTAGTGGGTGCCCAGGAGGGAGCTGTGGTGGGCACCAAGGATGGAGTGCCCAGGAAGCCTGGCCAGGAACAGCAGCTAGCTCAGCCCAGGTCCTTCCACCAGCACTGCTCAGGAGGGGCCTCTCCCCACTGGGGAGACCACCACTTTCTCCAGCGGAGGGCAGGACGGTACTTCTGAGCTCTGAGAGGGAAGCTAGCTTTGCACCTTCACCCTGGTGCACGTTGCTGTACCGGGTGGGATGAGGGGCACTGCCTCTGCTGCTGTCCTGTGTCCAGCTGACCCGGAGCTGGAGGAGTATGGCAAGGTCTGTAATCTTACAAAGGGGCTGGTCCCTGCAGGGGTAAACTCCACAGGTGATTTCCTTAGCTAAATGGAGGCAGCTTTTTAATTTTTTTTTTAAAAGTGGCTGCAGACAAGTAAGTACAGAGAGCCCTGGTGCTGCCAGGGCACTGGTTGGCTGAGTCCCAGAGGGGCTGTGCTCCTCTCTGGCCCTGTTTACGACAGAGGTGGGACACAGTCTGTAGTGTGCCTCTGTGTGCATCTGTCTGTCCGCCAGTAACGCTGGAGGCAATGGTGACCAGTAGTGCTCGTGGAGTCAGAGTAGGGCACTCGCAGTGAGGGCAGGGTGTGCAGACAGGGAGTTCCCAGAGGTTTCTGGAGCAGCAATGGGGCAGGAGGTGGGTGGTCAAAGGAACCAGCCACCCTTGGGTGGCAAAGCTGCAGCTCAGCCTGCATTAGATACAGGCTTGGCCTTGGGAAAACCCAGGTCAGTGCTCCCAGAGCTGCTCCAGGAGCCCTGGCCCTGGAGACGCCCAGTCCTGGAAGAGGGAGAGCAAGACACATGAGTTTCCAGACCGTGGCTGCTGGTCTGTGGTAAAGCCACCTGGGTGTGGAGCCGGTGGACAGGGCTGTGCCTGGCCATGCAGCAGAGCCCCAGGGTTCCACAGAGTTAAACCAGGGACTGGGGCTGGGATCAGAGCAGAGACAGTGCTGGGGGAGGGCAGAGGTGGGAAAATGAAGGCACTGAGCTCATGACTCAAGCCAGCCCACTGGGACTGAGCCAGGGCCAAAGGATCTCTGAGGCCCTGACATGCAGGGTTAGCCTTCAGTGTGCTTCAGAGGAGGGTCACCTCTGTGCCCCGCACACTGCACGTGGACTGCCAGCCACTTTGGGGCCAGGCTGGGGGTCTCCAGGCACAGCTGAGTTGGTGGGTTATGCCACCCTGCACTGCAGGCAACAAGGGCTGTGGCGTGTGGATGACATCCTCCAGCCTCCCGCACCTCGTCAACAACCAGATCAGCCACAACAGCATCTACGGGGTGGCAGTGTTCTGCCACAAGGACAACGCTGGTGACTACCCTCCAAGCCAGGGTGGCAGCGAGACCTTCCAGGAGGAGAGAGAGGGTGCCGGTGGGGACAACGACCCCGACAGCGAGGAGGAGTACCCAGCTGCCCAGCATCCCATCAGCGTGGCGCTGGTGGAGTTGAACAGCATCAGCCATAATGGAGGTGAGCTCGGGGCCCGAGGCTCTACCCAGGCTCCAGGAGAAGTGGTAATGTGCAGAATGGTGTGTTGTCCCGGCCCGCCAGCACTGGGGTCTGCCAGGGTCTTCCTCCACTACAGCTAGACCAGGAGCACCCTGGAGAAATGGTGGGCTGAAACCTGAGTGTGGGTGGGTATTAGTCCTTAAGCTCCCCATCAGAAAGTCACACTGTGACAGAAGAAACTGGGTGGCTTTTAGAAACAGAAATGCATTTGCAGTCGTCATGAGAGGCCTTGAGCTCTTAGCTGATATCTGTCCTTTGGCTGGCAGCTGCTGGGTTGCACGTGAAGAGCAGCGAAGCGCTCAACGTCGTCGCCAATGTAATTCACGCCAACCACGACGGTGGGGTGCTGGTGGTGCAGAGCGGCCGGCTGACACGCATCGCCAGCAACAGCATCTCCTGCAACAGCCAGGGAGGCGTGCTGGTGGAGGCTGAGTGCCAGGTGGAGTTGTGTGGCAACGGCATCTATGAGAACAGCGGCCATGGCATCACCTCCAAGGGAGAGGGTGTCGTTGCAGAGAATGACATCATTGGCAACCGCCGGTGTGGCCTGCAGCTGCTCCGGGCAGCAGACATGAAGGTGTGTCCTGCAGAGCTGAGCGGCACCGGCTCATGCGTCCCGGGGCCAAGGGCAAAGGCGAGACAGATCATGCTACCGCTGCCCACCCTCCCTGGGCAAGCGGGGAGCCAACCGCCCCCCCCCGGGGCAGGGGGGGAGCCAACCGCCCCCATCTAGAGAGCAGGACAGGAGGGGCTGCCCTGGTGTTGCCAGAGGACAAGTGGACAGTTGGGATCTCAGCCTTGACCCCATGATTTAGAGGGTCAGCAGCACAAGTTGCAGTGGTCACTGGAACTTGGGAGGTCCAAGTGGGAGACTAGGGGAACTCTCATACCTTGGAAGGTGGTGCAGCCGTGGGACAGGTCACCGAGATGTGTGGGGTCACCATCCTTGCATGTTTCCAAGCCTTGACAGGACAAAGCCAGGGCTGCCCTGATCTGCTGCTGTAGACAGTCCCGCTCCAGAGCTCCTTTCCATCAGCACTCCTTAACTCCAGGATTTTCACAGGCATTTGGAATAGGCTGGACGGAAGTCAGCAGGCATTGTTGAGGGAAGATGTAGGTGGGAATTAAATAAGCATTGGTTTTTAATCAGGCCAGCCATGCAAAACTAGAGTACGCTGCTCTGAAGAAAGTGAGGTTTCCATCCCCACTGGGATTGAAGTGGGTCACGTTGTAACATCTGTCAGGAGAGGTTCAGAAGGGTTCTGAGGGAGAGGATAAGATCTTCCCCAGCCTCGGTGTTGCTGGGTCCGTGCTTATTACTGCTCAGATGCTGCAGGACAGCACGCTGGCTGTGTTGCCCCCAGGCTCTCAGTCCCCACAGTGGCAGGAATGTGAAAGGAGGTCTCTTAGCAGCAGCAGCTTTTCAGGTGGGTGAACACTGCGGGAGGGCTTTTGCAAGCTCATGCCATTGCTCAGTGGCAAAGAATTTTGGAAGTCAAGGCTGTATCCTCTTCAACAGTGACCCACAGGTGGTTTGTGACATCTGCCTGATGTTTAAGGCTTGGTAAAGGACAGCTCAGTCACCATTGCCCACTTGTAGGAGAGACCTCTCTTCCCTCAGAGCAGCAAAGAGAATCCTGTGCATTCTGGTGCAATGAAAATTGATAAAGACTATCTGCTCCCAGGCTTGTCCCTGTGTTTAACTAAGTGGCACAGTCAGACAGGTGATCCCAAAGGCCTTCATGAGGTATTTGGGCTGCACGAGCTGTGCTGAGGAAGTGAGGTGGCTGTGGATTTTTTGGAAGTTAGATGCAGTGTTTCCACATCTAGCCAGTTCCCAAGGTTAGTACTGTTCTATTTTTTGTTGGGATGAAGCCATTGTGCACCAAAATGCAATTTAACCTAGCGTGAAGGACCTCTAAAATGAGTATACAGAAAGCCCTGTCAAGACAGATGTTTTGCATATGGGCTGCAGGGGCTGCAGACTCCGTTTGAAAACCATGTCTGCAGAAAGATGATGTCCTCTGGTCCAGAATTTAGAAACTGCTGCATTTTCCATGGTCCCAGCTGTTCCGTCTCCTGCCTCACACAGGTGGGCTTCATGCTGCGGGGTTCATGTGGGGGGCACAGGTCCTTACTGAGGTACTGGCAATGTCCTGGTGCTGTCATTTTTCATCTGCCCACGGGCAGAGTCCAAGAGGTGGCAGGGAGCAGCAGAGATTATGAGTGGTGCTGGGGGGCAGATGCGCTGGGCAAAGAGCGTTGCCACAGCGGTTGCTGTGGATCCAAGGAGGAAAAAGGAATGAACTGATCTTCCAGATGATGGCACAGCGAGAGCTGTGGCTTTATCTTCTTGGGAAGAGGAGACTCCTAAGTGCTCTTATTTTCATATACGAAGAAGTGACTGTCCAGAAGTATAGCTGTTCAGGTTCTAGAGAGCAGGAGGCAGCAGCAGGTTCAGGTTCGGCAGCATCTGTGCTAGTGTTTCACCAGGGGTTGGTACCAGCTGCAGGGAAGCTTGTTGCATCTAGCTCTGACGGCAGCTGATGTGCCATCAGGGGCCACCAGGACGTGTGGAAGGCCATGGGAAAGCTTCTCTGTATGTGGCTAGGGCATGTCCAGTCTGAACCCTTGCTGCTCCCAAAACTGCTGGGGAGTGCTCGTGAGCTGGTGGAAGAGCTTTGGGGTTTGGTTTCGCGTTGATCAAAGCGCTGTATGAAAAATGTCCTTGCAGGTGACCAAGAACAGGATCCAGTCATTTCAGGACTATGGGATTGCTCTCTTTGATGAAGCCAAGGGCCTGGTGCAGGAAAACCTCATTTTCCAAGGGAGATCCAAGAAGTCGATTTTGCGACCAGTATCAAATGCAGAGGATTGCATCATCCAAAACAATGTGCTTGTCAACTTGAAGAAGAGGTGAGGCCTCTGGCACCATGAGGTGCAGTTGTGAGCTTGGAGCCACCATTGTGCTCCTGTGTTAGGTGAGCACAGGAGACCTTCGCTTTGTAGCTCCTCTTTCCCACTTCACATACCTGCTGACCCATGGCAGCAGCCCCACATGCAAGGTGAACCCCTGCCGGTGAGGACTGCAGATCAAGCTGAGCCAAGAGGTTCCTCATGGGGATGCCTCTAAAGCAAATTGAGGGACTTAGACTACTTCTTGGTGGGCCAGTGTGGGTCTTCACGATGTCTCTGAGCATAGGAACACCTGTACTGTGACCTGGCTACCTCATTCTCCTGTGCAGTGCTGCTGTTGAAGCCTGGGCGCTGTGTTTCCATACTGCACTGCTGTCCCTGCTGCATGGACAGCCCCAGGGTGTCTGCAGCCTGGCCCCTGAGTGTTGGAGCAAGAAGCAGAGGCCAGAGGCACCCTCCAGTCTGCATTGTGCTTTTGTGCTGACAAGGAGAGTGGCTTCAGGCATCAGATTCCACCTCCAGGCTTTTGCCACCAGAGCAATGTGAATGGTGAAGGGGAAAACAGATCTTGGAGAGCTCGTTTTCCCCAGACGTGATTTAGCCACCCTGCTCTTTGTGCCAGTAGAGAGCAGTGTGTCCGCCGGTGGTCCTCAGAATTACTGCTGTAGCTGCAGACCTCCAATAGGTATTGCAAAGCTTCCCTCAGCTCCCTTTCCTTGGCTGTCACTCACATCTTGGTGACTCTCGTCATTGTAGGCCTTGCTCAAGACAAGTCACTCTAGACCAGGACCCTGCAGCAAATGCCTGAGTAAGAAAAGCTGGAGCCCCATCACCTATACAAGGGCTGGGTATTCAGTAAATTGTTTCTTTCAGCTAGAAATTTGACTGTGGCACTTCTCTCTGGGTCACAAATCTTGGTCCAGAATGTGGGAGAGAACACAGTGAAATTGCAAGACTTGTTTTCCTGGAGGGAGGTTAGGACATGTGATCCTCCAGACTGATGATGCTCTCATCTGCTCCTCCAGAACCTCTTAGCATTTAAGTCAAGTGCATTAGGGAGGAGCTTCAGCACCTCCTCCAGTGCCCTTAGCTCCATGATTCCTCCATTAGATTCTCAGATGTGGCCCACTTTACGCAATCCTTGGGAGGTCCCAGTGCTGACTCTCATTCTGCAGGCCCTTGCCCAGTCCCCCAGAACTTGCAGTCACAGCATTGTCTTTGAAATCACAGAAGGTTGTTTTTGCAGTAAAGCAAGATGTGCTGTCTCAATTCTGCAACCATTTCTGTCCCATTTGGGGTTTGGAACAGACATCATGTGATGTCAGCACTGCTATGCCCCTCTGCTCCCTGAAGGGTGAACCTCAAGGGAGCATCTCTGAGGCTGCTCAGGAAGCGCTCATGGCCACACCTGGGATGTCTCTCCTTTTCCCAGGTTTGATATGGAGTGCATGCTCATCAACCCCCCGGCACGGCCTCACTTCGAGGGAGGCGCCCTGGTGTCCTGCACGACGGCTGCTGGTCCGAGGGTTTCCAGCATAACCTCCAGGGTGGATGGAGGCTGCCACAACCACGGGAGCATCTTCTGCACCATTCTCTGACCAGAGAGGGACCTTCCTTCACTGGTCTTTCCGCCTGTCTTTTCTCCACAGCTGACACTGGGAAGCTCTCACAGCTCAGGGATTGGGACCCCCCGATGGACCATACTCCCTTTTCATGAAGGATTTTGCAACTTCAGTGGCACCTCACTAAATAAAGAAAAGTAGCTGGGAAAGCAGCTATTAGTGTCTTCCTCTGCCCACTGAGATGGCTGCTGGGGAGGACCAGCGATGCGGATGACTGGGCTTCCCAGCCTGAGCGACAGATGAACAAATCCAGTGGAGCCTGGGCTGTTATTTATTTGGGAGTCACTTGCTTTGAGGCTGCTTTGCCAGTGACCCTCTATGTTTGGAACACTCAGAGCCTGACAGCATGTTCTGTGTAGTCCCGCTCAGTTTCTTTTTGTGCTGATTCTGACCCAGAAGGGGCACACACATTGATGCAGACAGAGGTACACACGGACAGACAGACCTACCCGGAGTGTGGGTCCCTCCAGCAACCTGGCCCAGGCACTGTGTGCCTAGCACCTGCCCCCAAACCCCTGTCTCCCCAGTTTCTAGCACCAGGACATACAAACCCCCAGGATCTGCAAGGCCCCCTTCACAGCAGCCAGCCAGCCAGACAGACGGAGAGCCTGGCCTCCCAGACAGCTTCCTTGCTGGCAGCATCCCCACACAGGTGCAGATCCCCACAAACCCACAGCAAGGGGAGAGCCCTCACCCCGGGGAGAGCTGGTGAGCAGACAGGACAGACTGTGCTCGTCAGGCACAGCACAGCCGTACCAGTGTCTGTCCTTGGCCACCTGTTTGCACACACTTTTTATCCCCTTATCCCTGCTTTCCCACATTTGTTCTCCCCAAATCATGCTGATGCCCACCTTTCACCACATTTGGTTCCTCCCCTGGGTATCCTGCAAAACTCCGTGTGCAATCCCAGAACACTCTTCCCCTTGCACCCTGCAGCGTGTCCCCCACCCCTGGCCATGAGCCCTGGGCCCACGAGGTGCTCGCAAGAGGATGGGTGTCCTCCCCGCCCATGGGGCTGAGCTCCCCTGACTCTGGGAGATGCTGGGAAGGGGCTCATGGCTCTGAGGGTGTTATTGGGGATCCCCTGCTGGCCCCAGGGCTCAGGGCTCTTGCTGCAGCAAGAGGGAGCCTTCCACACCATGGTCTTGCGTGATCAGCAAGGTTTCTGCCTCATCATCCCTCCACCTGAAACCAGCAGTCGCATCCCAGCTGGATTTTTCTCTGTCTCATTCAGGTAACAAGCTGTCTGCACAGGCAAAACCGTGTTGCACAGTTTGATGTCATCTGCAGACCAGCGCTGTAAGAATAAACAATGCCCTGGTTTTCTTAAGAAAAAAAACAGGTACTTTTTTTTTATAATTTCAAGAAAACTATCTGCCACAAACAAAAGGCTATGGTTTAAAAGTTTTAGTAATTCAGTTGCTTTTGAAACTGAGTTCAGTTTTCCAGAGTGGCTTTTGAGGTGACCCTTTCAGAAGGGGATCATCACACGGGAAGCCTGCCCTGCACTGCCCACCCAGCGAACACATGGCTGTGCGGAAGCCTGGAGGGTTTCATACGCTCAGGAGTTCCCAAGGGGTCATTACTGGGTCCAATCTTACTTAACATACTCATCAGTGACCTAGAGGAGGGGACAGAGTGTATACTCAGCAAGTTTACTGATGACACAAAACTGAGAGGGGTGAGTGACACACCAGAGGGCTGTGCTGCCATCCAGCGTGGCCTGGACAGGCTGGAGAGTTGGGCAGAGAGGAACCTCATGAGGTCCAACAGAGGCGAGTGTAGGGTCCTGCGCCTGGAGGGAAGAACCCCACACACCAGTGTAGGTTAGGGGCTGACTTGCTGGAAAGCAGCCCTGAGGAGAGGGATCTTGGAGTCCTTGGAGTCAGTTAACTACAAGCCAGCAACAGGCCTGTTTTGCCAAGAAGGCCAGTGGTGTCCTGGGGTGCATAGAGTGTACCCAGCAGATTGAGGGAGGTAATCTTCCTCCTCCGTTCTGACCTGGTGAGGCCACATCTGGATACTGTGTCCAGTTCTGGGCTCCCCAGTTCAAGGGAGACAGAACTGCTGGAGAAAGTCCAGCAGAGGGCAACACAGATGACTGGGGGACTGGAGCATCTCTCTTATCAGGAAAGGTTGGGAGAGCGTAAGAGGTTGAGAAAGGCTGAGACTCTTTAGCCTGGAGAAGAGAAGGCTGAGAGGAGACCTGATCAGTGTCTATAAATGTCTATAGGATGGAGCCAGAGTCTTCTCAGTGGTGCCCAATGACAGGACAAGGGGCAATGGGCACAAGCTGGAACACAGGAATTTTAGTTTAAATATGAAGAAGAACTTCTCTACTGTGAGGGTGACAGCACTGGAACAGGCTGCCCAGGGAGGTCCTGGAGTCTCCTTCTCTGGAGAATTTCAAAACCCATCTAGACACCACCCTGTGGAGGCAGCTCTAGGTGAACCTGCTCTGGCAGCAGGGTTGGGCTAGATCATCTCCAGAAGTTCCTTCCAACCCCAACCATTTTGTGATTCTGTGATCCTGTCATTCTGTCATTCTAGCTACTTATACACACCTGGGTGCACAGTCCAGAGTTGTCTTGCACTACTACCACCAGAGCCTGGTTTATTCTGGTACTGGGCAGTGAGTGGGTTGGTCAGAAGCCTGGTTTGCTTCATGATAAAAGCTGATCTAGCACAAGCCTGCTGAGACCAGTGCATCCGAAGCACAAACTGTGCATCGCTATTGCCTGGCAGAGGAGGAGGCGCACAAGAGGAGGTCAGGGGGTTCCTGAGCATGGGGGGATCTCTGAGATGAGCACAGCTGAGCTGAAGTAGACTTACAGCTATGGGGAGACAAGACCCACTGGGGCATTGCAGGGTGGTCCCAACCACTGCAGTGCTGCTCGGGAGGAGACAAACTTCAGGAAGAAAGGCTTGTGGTTCCTAGCTGAGACCCACCGTCCAGCTGATAACAGGGTTGGTCCTGGAGCAAGGGTAGAGTCAAGCAATAGAAGAAGCCAGCAGTGGTGTTGGTTGGAGAGGTGCCAGTACACAGCAAGCATGTACGAGTTACTGGGTGAGCAGCAGGACAGGAACACATGCACAGGTTGGCAGCAGGGGTGGGTGCGTGGGAAGGATGCGAGAACTCAAATTCGGGCTGCAGGGCAGGAACCTGAAGTCCCAGATCTCATGTAGCTGTTTCGGCAGTGCTTCCTCTCATGAATGAAGGCACAGCTTCTCAGCCTTGATATGCTGGGGCAGTGTCTTCCTGGGGAACCTTTAGAGATGGGAGAACTGGAAAAGGAGGGGTGGGCTGTACATCTGTCAGGGCAGAACAAAGCTGCTGGCACAGGCAGAAAGGTCATGGTAGTGTGTTTAAACTGGATGCTGTCAGAAGGTTGGCATGCCTGCAGAAACACCTGGAAATGTTCAGTGGTCCTCTGAAAATTCCTATAGGAAAATAAATAGCACAATTGCAATAGATGTGGATTCTCAGGCTATTCACAGCAGTTACTGGCATGCAGAAGCTGGAGTGGGCTGAATGTACACATACCTCTAAGCCAGTGCTGAAAGCCTCAAAAATAAGATGTGGAACCTGGAATGCCTGGAGCTGCCTGCAGTGGCCTGAACCCTGGGGTTCAGGAGAACCTCTCAGTGTTCAGGCATTCCTCACTCAACAGCCAGACCCAACAACCCAAACAAACAAAAACACGATGACATTTGGGATCTTTACAATAGCTTTAATATCCTTTTCATTCTGTGTTTTTTGCACTTTGGGGCAGCAAAATGGGTCATGGAGGATCCACATGCCATCAAGCAGGCACACAAAAAATTGTTAACAAAATACATGTAGTCTAACTCCACATTGCAGAATAGGAGCAAGCAGTTAATCCCCATATATGGAGTAAGACCTGGAAGAGTTTCAGTGATCAAGTATCTTTAAACTTCCAACAGATTAAGCTGGAAGTAAAGAGTTCAAAACCCCAGATGTTCATACTGACTTCATCTTCATGAGAAAAGGAAAAATAGATTTTTTCTTTTATGTTTAATATACTTAAGACCCTGACTGGTCAGTACAGTTGGGACTTTCAGACACAAAGTCAGAAAACAGTATTCTCTTCTTGCATGGAGAGAGTTCAGTGGGCACTCAATTAGTTTTCAGTGGCATTTAATAATCATAAAATGTTCCACGTTCTTGTATGACAGTGGATAGTTTATAGAGCACAGGGGGAGCACTATGGGGTGCAGCTGCACTTGTGCAAGCCCCTAATTCAAGCACTGTTGTGACATAGGTTGTAACATCCCCCAGCCCCCCTGACCCAGCAGCTTGCTGGGGGCACAGTCTAGAGCTCGGCCGGCTTTTCACCACATGGACGTTGTGCACATGCACAACCTGCACGAACACTTCTTGCCACAGTGTGGATCTTGCTTTTTTTCAAAGAGCACATTTGTCTGCTTCTAAGTTAATTGGAGCTTGTCATTTCCAGAAGGGCAGCACTGGCAGCAGCTCAGTGCCTCCCCACTGCTTCTGTGCCCATCCTGCCGCCTGCGCAGGAACTGACTCCGACACAATATGGTCCGACAGAGCCCCACACTCTTAGGTGAGAAAGAGCCTGCACTCAGCCTCTTTCACAGAGTCTTTAATGTGGTGGTGAGACACCTCACCAAGAGGACGATAATGCTCTCTGTGTGCTAGAGAAGTACTGCAGTGACCTGGTGCGGGTGGTGGAGGGGCTTCTGGTCACCTCCCACCCAGGCAGCGGTGG
>NW_009735726.1:0-1526 GCF_000703405.1 Apaloderma vittatum | reverse complement strand
CAGCACCGCAGACCCTCGTAGGTGCTGCCTTGACCCCTTGGTGCAGGCTCCAGTGCTGGCCTGCGCTGGTGAGGGCGGCAGCGCTGGTGTTCTGCCAGCAAGGGCAGCCCAAGGTGAGCTGTGACCAAGACCTCCAGCTCCCGGGCAGCCTGACTGCACGACTCCTGATATCCAGGGTGTGCTCTTGAGTAGGGTGACATCAGAAAGTTGAGCAGTGTGTTCGTAAACTTCCCATTCCCAGCAAGGCATCTTTGCCTGCTGCTACTGGATTTCTCCTTTCAGCCTTTCCTGTTGTCTCCCAGGGCTCCACCCCTCTCCATGACTTGGGCAGGGTCAAGGCTGCTTGACTGTGGTCCGAGCCTCTCCAGGGACCTGCATCTTGCTGAGGGCCAGCGTCCCACCACAGGACTTGCCTGCAGCCCTGTCCTGTCTGCTTCAGGGTGGGCTGCCCAGTGCTGGGGGCATCTCTCTGGCCCTAAGTTGGGATCTGTGGGCCCCCTCCCTGCTGTAGCAGATAGATGCATGAATATTTGCCTTAAACATTTCTTGGCATTTTACAAACCCCCAGCTTGGTCAAAAAACAAGGTCAGTTTCTGGTCCTGTGGGGCAAAACTGCTCAGGGCCAAATGATATATGGGGCAGGAATCTGTTAAGACCAAGGAAACAGACACCTCAAACAGCCTTGATGCAGTTATGCATGAGGGAAGGAGTCCTGCGAAAGCAGGATGACCTTGCCTCGTAGCATACATCCCAAGGAGATAAGGCAATTGTATACAGTCGTAAACAAGGAGAAGCCCTTTTTCCTACCAAACATACTACACATGCGGATATAGGAAGAGTCCGTATCTCTACTGGACATACTGTGCATCCAAATATAGATAAAGCGTGTATAAATTGAGAGAAGCAAAGGTACAGAGTTGGAAAAACAAAAGAAGATGAAGAAAGAAGAAAGAAGAAGAAACTTGAAGAAGCAAGAAAATAACAACAGATGCCTCGTGAACTCCGCTTGGCTGGACCAACGTGGGAACCTGGACTGGTGATCTCCGTTTCTCTCTTTCCCCTCTTCTCTCCCCCTCCCCTTCTTTTTCCTCTCTTTTTCTTTCCCTTTTTTCTCTCTCACTGAGTAATGCAGGGCTTATCATACTGCTTGCTTGGTTTAGACTTAGTTTCTGTCTTGTAATCATTCAGTATAACACTGCCTGTTAGAAGTTATGTCCTTTTTTCCTTGTTATCATTAGGTAACATGCAGCTTGCTGTAGTTTTATTGTATACCTAGTACTGATGGTAACCTATTCAACCGAAGGTGACTGAAGGCCCACACTAAGACCCTAAATCACCTTGTCCACGAGCTGCTTTTTGCTGACGATGCTCACACAGAAGCAGCTCTGCAGCGCTTAACATCCTGCTTTGCAGAGGCTGCTGAGCTTTTTGGGCTGGAAGTCAGCTTGGAGAAGACACAAGTTCTTTACCAACCTGCTCCTCAGCAAGTCTCCCCTCATCCCCACATCACCAGAGGCAAATCAGAG
>NW_009735725.1:63509-104012 GCF_000703405.1 Apaloderma vittatum | reverse complement strand
TTCCGGAGAGGCCTCACATTCTCTCTCGTTTGTTTTCTTCCTCTTATGTCATAAAATCCTTTTCTGTTATTTCTAATATCGCTGGCCAGATTTGACTCTGTCAGGGCCTTAGCTTTTCTAACCTGGTCTCTGATTACATGAGCAACTTCCTTGTAATCATCCCAGGTTACCAGTCCCTGCTTCCATGCTTTGTGTGTATTTGATTTTTGCCAGGAGTTCTTTGTTTATCCATATAGATCTCCTGGTGTTTTTGCCTGATTTCTTCCTTTTAGGGATGCGATGCCTTTGAGCTTGGAGGAGATGATCCTTCAAAGTCAACCAGCTTTCTTGGGCTCCCAGTCCCTCCACGGCTTTATCCCATGGCACAGTACCAAGGAGGTTCCTGAAGAGGCGAAAGTCAGCTCTTCTGAAATCAAGGATATCAAGCTTGCTGAGCTTCTCCCTCTTAGCTGCCCTTAGGATCTCAAACTCCACCATTTCATGGTCACTGTAGCCAAGGCTACCCACAAGTTTAACATCACTCACCAGCCCTTCCCTATTGACAAGAACAAGGTCTAATATGACACCTCTCCTTAGTTGTCATCAAGGCATTTCAGGAATCTCCTGGATTGCTTGTTCCCTGTCGTGTTGTTTTTCCAATTGATATCGGGGAGATTAAAATCCCCCATGAGGACCATAGCTTGTGATTGAGCAGCAACTCCTACCTGCTTCTGAAGGGCCTCGTCCACTTGGTCCTCCTGATTGGGTGGTCTGTAGCACACCCCCTCTTTAAAGTCTCCTGCCCTTCTTTTCACCCTGGTCCACAGCCACTAGGTTCTTACGTCATCACTTGCCAGGTGGAGCTCCATGCATCCTAGCCTTTTATTGACATAGAGGGCAATACCCCCTCCTCGTTTCCCCTGCCTGTCCTTCCTGAACAGTTTATACCCCTCTAGTCCAGCACACCAATCGCATAAGTCATTTCACCATGTCTCTGTAATGTCAATCAGGTCATAGCACTGCAGACTCACAAACATCTCCAGCTCTTCTTGTTTATTATTCAAGCTGCGGGCATTCATATAAAGACATTTGAGTTGGGCCCCTGATAAGGTACCTGAAGCCTCCAATAAAATACAATTGTACTTCATCTGTGTTAGTGCCTCTGCTTCTGGTGTCACTACATGTATCCCAGGGTCATTTCCATTTGATCTGGTTGCAACCCCTTCCCCTTTCATATCTAGTTTAAAGAACGTTCTATGAGTCCCGCCAGCTCATGACCGAGAATCCTTTTTCCCCTTTGCGTCATTAGAACCCCATCTGGTTTTAGTAGACCAAGTGCTGTGTAGATCTCCCCATGGTTAAAAAACCCAAAGCTAGACACCACCCTTTTAGCCAAGTATTAATCTACTGCACTTTGTTGAACCTTCCACTGTTTTTCCTCGTAATTGAAGGAATGGAGGCAAACACAAAGTTTGATAAAATAAAAACCTCCAAGTAAAGGACATTTCCAGCACCTTCAAAGTGTGAGAAAGGATGATCAGTAAGTATCCACCTTGCACAATCTGCATGTTTGTGAGTGAAATAAAGGCAAGGAAACACATTTCCGTTCCCTAAATATGCATTGCACCATCACTGAGGTTTCAGAAACAGATGAAATTCCTTTCCTTCTGGTCTCATTGTTATATAGAGTGGCTGCAGGTTGCTGTGCAGCTGCTGTTTCCACTGCCTTACTGCTTTGGTTCTTCAGCTAGTGTTTTACCAGGGTTAAGGACTCATGAGTATTTTCCAAATTATATAGGATATCTGTTCACAAATAAGGAAATGCCTGTAAAGTGCTAGACATATAAATGCAATAGCTTTCACCTGTGTATATCCTGAGCTGAGGGTCAAACATATGAGTCTGCTACAAGCTTATCCCTTTTCTCGGCTTTAAACTTCACAGTAGAATGACTTGAAAATTTCAGGGGCAAAATAAACAAATCAGACTGACAGAATAGGAGAAAAGCAGCTTAAGAGGAGCCTGTCAGTGCAGCCTGCTCCCTTTTCTAACCTGGCAGCAATTCCCTCTGGGTTCCTGCCGTTCTCCTATGCATTTCCCTTCCAACCCTCATTTCCCTATGGAGCTCCTTCAGCCCATCCGATTTTGAACATCTGCTGGCACTGAACTCCTGCAACTCCCAATCTGTTTCTCCTTGGCTTCCTTCTTCCTTCCAGTTCATCTTTATTATTTTTGTCTTGGTGAGACTTTCCTCCTTCTTCTCTCTGCCTTCCTGCTGCTATCACCATTTTCATCTCTCTGCCTTCCAGGTGACACCAGATTGACTCTCGCTGGTGAGAAGACCTGAGGGAGTGAGTCATGTGTCATCATCCCCCATGCCGTGTGTCCTCCCGAGGACATCTGTCCGCTAACCTGTTACCACCTAAGGGTCAGTCTCACTCTTCTCCCCGAGGTCCCCAGCATCCCTTTGCTTCCCCTTTGGTTGTTCTAGTGTTCATTTGACCTGAAATAAGCTGGCTACACAACTTTGAAAGTGGCGAGAACCTAAACCAGCTTTCTGCCAATTTAGTGAGTTAAACTGTCTGATTGAAGCAGGACACTGCTGTAGGAGGAGGTTTAGTTTTCCTGCCTTCTATACCTATAGTCCACAGAGGCAGAATAATATTGCAGAGAAACAACTGGGTGTATGGATGAGAGAGGAGGTAAAGGAAGAAAAGTACCTGGATTTGAGCGAAATGCTGAGACTGTCATCCTAAGTTTAACCAAATCTGCTCCACCATGCAGGATATACTCCATAGGCTGAGAAATACTGTGATCTTGTACACATAGGGCCAATACATTGCTCAACACAGGCCTTTTGTGCTTCATGTCCTTAAAAGGACATATAGCCATACATATCTATGTTAATTACATTACAATTTAGCCTTAAAGCAGAGGAAGCTGAGATTGAAGAGGCTAAGTGACATCTGTATACAAAGAGAACAGTCTGAGATCAGCCCCTGTCTGCACTATTTGTCAAGAATCAGAATTTAAACTCTTTGTTTGGGAGAAATCATATTAAAGTCAAGAGGATCTAATGGCTGAAGTGTAAAGCCCAAGTTTGTCTTTAAGCTCTTCCAATAACTCTCCAAGTAGCCTCAGATAAGCAATTTACTTCTCTAATGTAAAACAATAACAGACAATGGTACTCTGACAGGCATAACATTCTTATTCCAGTACAAACTGGAAACCTAATGTCGGGAAAATTAAACAGGCGAAATAGAAACTAATATATAGAAATAGGGTACTGTTTTTAGAAATGCGTATACAGAGAAATATAAGAGGGATTGGGGAAGTCAAACGTACGCCTGCCCCAAGGGACATTTTTCGAATCTGTTGTCCTCCTACACATTTGCTGCGCAGAAGCACAATCTTGCCAGTGACCTGTAAATAGGTAATTTATTGATTTTCTTCTTACTTCTTCAGGTTTTGAAATACTGAAATTAGACTAAGCTATTCCTGACTCATGCAGTGTAAATGAGAGGAATTCAGCCTTGATAGATATTTGACCTGAAAAAAAATACGCATGTTTTAAATGCAGCTGACTGCTTTATGTTCCTTATATCGTGTAATATCTTGCTGTACCAACAGGAAAGTAAGCAACATGTCAGCAGTAATGACAAACATAAACAGATGTATTGTTGGTGTAGAGCAGTTGTGCTTAATTCCCTTTTTTTTGTCCTTAATTTCTGGAGGAATCTTTTGTAGTCATCTTTTCCCATTCTTGTATGTCTGCAGTTAATAAATTATTTCTGTTCACTTTAATCCATTTTTTATTATTCTTCTAGATATTTTTATTTTTCTGGTGTTTCTGAAAATAAATCTTTCCAAGAGCTCAGTAGTATATTCAGAGGAATGTTTTGAACACCATGGGTGCTTCTTCTAGGAGGTAATGAATTAGAAAATAAGGAAATAGTGGTTTGAAATAAGTTAATTGTCTTAACTTAAAAACTCCATTTATTAATAAATGCAGTTAACTAAATTGTCATGTATTGGTTTTGACACATTCCCCACTTCAGTTTTCATGCTGTCTCTTTGCTTCTATGCTAAGTGCATGAGTGGTGTCCTTATGGACCATGGCTCTGCAGCTCCATTTCTTATGGAAACAAGGCTTCTGCAGTCATCTCTTGGGCTTGTACTCCTCTAAATTTTGAACCTGTTGACTGGTGTTGACAGAGTGGTAGAAGTCCCAAAGATAAACAAATTCCTACAAGCTTCAACAAAACAAGTTGCCACATACAGATGGATCTTCTAAGTGACTTGTCTGATGTAAAGGAGCATTATACATGCACATGTGGTCAAACTTCAAAGAATCCAAGCAGAAGAGAGACCATATAAAAACATTTTTAAGATAGAAAGAAATTTTAGTCAAATTGCCTTAAAACCCAAAGTCAATCAACTGAGAAACATTAATTGTAGCCAATCAGACTTCATTAACTCTGTAGCTCACTAACATAATTGTTTACTTGTGCCAGCTCAACACATTCTTGCTTTGTTTCCTTAGATGACCTTACTTCTATAGCCCATGTATTTTTATTACAGTTTATTCTCAGAGCAGATTCTCCTGCAGCTGCAGTTTTTCCCAGGCTCCTGCTGGCTTCACCTCTACTGCATTTCAAAGTATTTATTTTGCTTACAATGAATCAAGCTCTATCCAGATTTTAATAGACTGGTAAGTCAACTGAATCAGCACTGTGTCCATGAATAGGACCTATGGCTACATCTGTATTAGTAAATTAAGCATGCCCAGGAACATTTGCTGGCACTGAGGCAAGCTGATGCAGAACAGCCTGCATCCGTACTATTGAATTAGCTCACCCACCAGAACAGGGTGGCTGAATATAAACGGCCTATGGAGAAGGATTCCTTCCCCGTGCTGTTCCTGGGAATTGCTTGGCAGTGTGTTAGATGGGCTGTTTGTACCTTTGCCAAAAACATACCAGGCATAGTCCTAACAATTTCATAGTACAAATAATCAAGCTCCAATGCCTGTGAATGTTCCCTAGCCCTGCCTAATTAACTGCATAACATGAAATCCCTTCATCCTTATCTACGGGCATTTTGTGCATGGCCATCTCTGCTTCCAGTTTGTCAATTCATGGCTCACAGGGATTAGACATAACTGATAAACTGAGCATATGAGCTGAGCATCCCTAACCTGTTCAACTTCAAAAAGAATAAGCTCAGACCTTTAATTTAAGTGAGTTCAGATTGTTTTGACCAAAACAGGGAAGCTGTGTCTCATATAATCATGTCATCTGAAGGCTGTAAGGGACAGGATTTCCAACAGGGAGGCTGAGGAAGCAGGGAAACCAAGTAAGATATGAGAATAAAACTGATCCCTCATAGTCCTGAAGCTCCAAGTTCTTAGTGGTCATGCTTCTTTTTTCATAAGAGTGCAAATTTCGTGGAGTTTTCAGTCCACTGATTTTAACATAAAGCCAACAGGTACTGACTTGTTTCTGCAGTGTATTATACATACTAATTTCTCTTTAGTCTCAATCAGAAGTCTTATTATCTGCTGGGAAGCTCTTTTTGGATTTGTTGTTTTCTAACCTAACCAGATTCCCAGCTTTCCTCCTCCCTCCCTCCCTCCCTCTCCCTCCTTCCTCTTCTACCCTTCCTTCCTCTCCTTCCTCTCCTTCCCACAATACAAAATATGTAACTAATCCTCTCACTCCTTCTAAAAGCCACGGTCCAGAAATGCACCTAACCACATAGTATCTCAAATGGAGAGGCTACTCACATGCTCAAAGTTATGTAAGTACTTAAGTGCTTTTGTACATTAAAGTCTGGATTTACTGATGTGTATCTGAAGATCAGAGGCTGATCCATTACTTCAGAACACCTTGAAAATAGATTTTGTTTGCTCCTTCTCTGTTTGCGTTCTTCTGAGACTTTGGTGATGAAGGGAACTATTTATTTCCTCACTGCTATCATTCTCAACTGGAAAGCAGAAATCCTATTTTCAGTAGTGCATTATTCTGTCTCAAATGGGAGAAGAAGAGTGAAGGATGGAAATTGTTTACAATCATAATGTACTTTGGATTAAGATATAAGGCTACTTTATCAAAGCTTACTTTGTTAAAGCTGTTAAAGGGACCTGTTATGGATGAAATGAATTAGAATGGAGGCTCATGGCATAGCAGTGCCTGTGTCTGGATCAGGGTTTCCATGTTTCAAGGTGCCTTTTCTCAAAGACTTCCTTCCCAGTAGCAAAAGCCATGCATTCCTGAAGCTCAACAAGCAACACTCAGCTCACAGAATAATTTTTCCTTTTATTACTTTGTTTCTGTAACTTCTTGTTTAGTTTATTCACATTTTAGAAGTATATATGCTTTAGATACTGTCACCTTTATTCTTCAAAACATGAGTTCATTAAAAAGAATATTCAACTACAAAGCAAAGAATTATTTCACAATTCATATCTCTCCTGTCTTCTGTGAGCAGCAGCTCATAGAAAGAAGTAGAACTGGTTGATCTGTAGGAGAGGTGAAAGCAAAAGAATCTGCTCGCTTAAAGCCTTGCCTCTCACCTGGACACTGTGGTAAGTCCTCAATGAGTAAACTACAGGAACAAAATTTTCCATGAAGCTTGGAGCCAGAGTAAACCTTCCTTGATAGCTTTCTGACTTTCCTGTTGGAAATCCACTGGGAATTTAATGGGCATGTACCCCTGGAACACTGATCTCTCCCTGAACTACTCAAGAGATGACATTCGTTTCAGACCAGGATACCTTCTCATCTTAAAATGAGCTTTGTTGTTCTAATCTGCAAGGGATCTGTTAACCTTCCTCTTCCTGGCCCTCTTCCTGCAGCGGCCACTTTTGTTATGTGTGTTAAGGTTCATGGCAGCCTATTGGGAACATAGCAACATCATTTGTCCAAAAAGAAGGAGAAAAAAACCAAACCTTTTCAAGATCCTGTCATCCTGGTTCTTTGCTCTTGGCAGGTAACAGTCCTCTCTGTTATTTAGATCTGCTCTTGCGTTTAGCTTGTGACTTCTTAGCACAACAACTGCCATTTATCAGACTCTCATAATGCTCACAATTCTTGGTGAGATCTGCATCTGCACAGATGCTGTATTTGAGAAGAGGTTGGTTCTGCCTACACTGGGATCTAGGTGCAGCCAGATGAAAGACCCAGGGCTTCGTTCTCTAAACAGCCACCCTTGCTCTATGACAGTGCAGAGCTGTAAAGGCAGGCAGTATGGATGCTCTTCATCCCTGGAGGGGATCTTCCTTGCTTGTGGCAAAAGAAAAGCTAATAATCCAGTTTGAAGGGCATACTGAAATTATCCCTCAAAGCTCTCACGGTCTTTTTCAGTAAGTGGGGAAAAAGTCTTTAGATCAAGATAACTGATGTATGATGATACAACTCAGTCTGTGAGGCAAAATGCTTAATGAAATAGAGGCAGAAAAAGCCTCAAGCAAGAAAACTCAAGGAGAATCAATTAGTACTTTGCAGTCATCAAAACCAAACATGCACAACTATAGCTGTTCATCACAGTTGAATCTATTCTCACACAAGCAAATATATGGGTGGTGAAAGTAAATAGCTACATTACCTTAAGTGCCTCGTAATCATCCTTAATTATGAAGAACAACCATTATTACTATTATTATTATTACTATTAGACCTGTTAGACATAACACTGGCTTCAGAAGGATTTGAATTAGGCTTTAAACCATCCCATACTACATGGCACTGACCTATAATTTCCATCTTTATATTCTGATGCTTTCTTTAGTTGTGTTTTACCATATTAAAAATATAGCTATTCTAGTGAAAAAAAAATCATTTCTCATTTTCAACTCTGCGTTTTCTCAATCTCTAGGAGAATTTTTATTGTGTCTTTGTTTTTTCATTTCCATAGGGCTTGCAACAATCTACATACAAGACTCTGACAGATATAAACAGTTTCTGTAAGAGCAAAGATCTCTCCCTAACATCATTACGCTAATGCTTTGTGAGCATAGCACCTATGGGAATTCCATGTTGTCAGAGTTTTTTTCTAAAAGGCATGTGTTATGCCAGCGTGAAATACACACTGTCTCTGCTGCAACACTAAACCAAGGGAGAGAAGAAAATTTAATCCAACTTGGAGAGGAATTATTCAAAACTAAATCAAGGAGTCACTTTCAGCAAAGATAAGAACAAACCAAAACACTAGTGCAAACCAAATTCCTGACATTTTATTTCACTCCCTACCTTTTCTTTTCATCACTACACATGTCTGATCAGAGTAAATCTGGTCAGGTTGTCCCTTTCCCTCTGCAGAACTTGGTTTCTTTGTTATGACAGACTTTGCCAAGAGGCATTAAATGACTTTCTGTTACAGACTAGGAATATCTTAGTTACATGTCCTAGGTTCAATTTTTCTTGTCTACATTCCAGTCTTCCTGAAAATGATCCAAGTTACAAGTCCGCTAGTCCTACAAAAGGATTTCCAGGAGTTAAAATTCAGACTCCCATTTATCATGCAAAATCTGTGATTGCAATGCAAGTTGCTCGCTTCCTGAGAGCACAGTCCAGCTCTTTCATAATGGGGATTCGATGTCACAGAGTATTTTACTGGGAATGTAAGCACTTTAATAAGAAAAGGATTGATTTTGCAACTGGCATGAGATTCTAATGATTGAAAATAATGTATTGATTTTTTTTTTAGATTAAAGCCATCTTTCTATTCATAATGGAAGGTCCTGCCCTTCTTGAGATTTATTGCCATAGGCCTTAGGTGAAGCTTGCAATTTTGCTCTTACACAGTGAATGTAAGAGAAGGAACAGACTATTAAGATGGATAGCTTTTTTATTTTATATATTTAAATCAGGTTTCTGTTAGGTTTTTATGTGGACAGAGAAGTGTGGGCGAGTAAGTTTTGGGAATTAGGTGGGAATAGATACACCAAGGGAAGTAAAAACCTAGACTCTCTTTCCTGCTGTACCCGGTGTACAGCAGGACTTGAAAGCAGACCTTCAAGTCCTTCAAGTCTGAGGCTCTCACCCACCTGCCCACAGCTTTGGATACCTGGTCAGAAAGGTAAGATTCAAGGCATAAACTTGAAACAAGTCACACTGTGCCTGTGACCTGGCTGTGTATTTGAAAGCACAAGAAATAAGGAGGCAGAGCACTGAAATGCAGATGTCTTATACTGTTACAAACATAGATTTGATCCTTCCAAGGTAAATTTGCTGAGTTACACTGGTTTGGATGATTTCTGTGGGCTAATGTGTTCACATGTGCAAGGCCTGAGGCTTCTAGTACAAGTTCCCCAGCTGTTTTCTAGCTCAAGACAAAGATCTCAAAAGAGATGGCATCCTTTTCAACTCTTCATTACTGTTGATATATAGCACTGCTTTTTTTAAGACAGCAGTTTGTTGTTATGATTTAATTTCTTATTTTGCTCATTTTACTAAGTTATAAGAACTACTACCTAGCAACGTGGCTTTAATTAAAAAAAAATATTAAAAAATCTCCATAAATTAATATGCCATCCCCAACAAGTGGTGCTACTAAAACTATCACTAAATTGTCATTACCTGATGATTAAAGGAAATGGCAGAATAATAATCTGCCTAGAGCAACGGAGCAACAAAAGCAATGCAGCAGCAAGAATCACGCGCGCAATGTGCACAAAAGGGGCACCATTTGTCCTTGCAAATGGTATCGCATAGAGTCTAGGAGACAGGAAACCAACTATGGGAAGGGGCACCTATCTTTCTGCCTCAGGAACAGTGGCTCTATATTTGTCCAGCCTATCTGTGTTATAAGGATGTTTTCCTTTATTGTGCATGCTGGCACAACCACCTAAAGCTGCTTTGCATCAGACACCTCGTATAATCTGCATAGTGAGCACCCTGTGCCCGATGCTAAAAAAACCTAAACTGAAACCCTTCTGAGCAGAGAGCATGGGTCAGATTTTCCCAGTGGTGTAGAGTAACTTCACTGAGGTAGGGAACAAATAAAACCAGTCACTGGACAGCACCGGTGGTGAAGCCTCCGGGTACCTTGCTGTTGTTTTTATTCCACTGGTATTCACAGCCAGTCTGCCAACAGCTCACAAAAGTCTCCTATTTGCATTTTTGCCTATCTGTAAGTTAAAGGCTGATCCAGTGTTCACTATAGCCAGTGGAAAGTTTTCTGGTGGTTTCAGTCGAGTTTAGCTCTCACATTGCTTGTGCAAACCACAATAGTTCAACCTACACCCTAAATGCAAGCCACGTGCAGGTTGCTAGGATAATTTATCTAGGTCCTGGCCTGCCCCAAACCTCGCTCTTCCCCTGGGAAAATGTTCTCTCCACATCATCATGTGATGGTGATTTGGAAAGAAGGCAGCCCAAAGCAGGCAGGCTGGATTGCTGCAGAGGAAGATGTGCCTACCTGGCTTCTCACTTTTTCGGGGATGTCTGGTTCCAACCTGCGTTCTTCTACTCTACAGTGTGTGCAAAGTCAGTCACGTAAGCATGACCATACTAAAACCATACATGTAGCAGCAAGCCCAGAGGAGCCCGGTGCAGAACCTCTGCTCCACAGAAGAAGGTTATGTTCCCCTTGAGGCTGGAAGTGCTTGGTCCCATGTGATTTCAGTCATAATATCACATACCCAGACCATAGACACAGTGCACTGGGTTAGACTGCGGTCAGAGGGAAGGAGGTGTATAGCTTTTGCTTCTCCTGCTGTAACCGACTTTCCATTCTTTCATAATGTAAAATTCTCCCTGGGTCGCAGCCCAAGCCTTTCAGGAGGCAAAACCACTTGCTGAATGTCATGAAGAAAGCAAGTTGCTATGCTAAAATGCTGGCAGGAGTTCAAACCCAGCAGAAAGTTTAGAGCAGTATGAAAACACAACATAGAAAAATCGTGTGAGCAGCACTTTTTTTCTGCTGCAAATAGTCAGTGAGCATTTGGGCAAACTTTTTCTATTTGTACAACAAAATATTTTTAAGACAAGGGGAAGGAAAGTGAAAGAGCATTTTCTTAAATGGAGACCACCTGGTATGACCATAGCCATGGTTGTTAGCTTTGGCAGTAATTAAGAGGGGGCAGTTATTCAGCGGCCTCAGCTTGTTGGCAGTCTCTGCTCAGCTCCTATTGCTCTGCTGTTCATAATCACTGACCAAGGACGCGCAGTAGGAAAATTAAGGCTTTAAATAAATTTGTAAAGGACTGACCTGTTTTGCTGTCTCTGGAGTGACTCTTTCTAACAAAGATACACTGAGTCTACTTAACCCTGCAAAGTGCAGTTTACAGATAGCTCCAACAAATTAAAGGCATTAGCCTGGTTAAATTAATTAAAGCAATGTTAACATGCACAGACTGTGTCTGAGGCTTGGCTAACTAGCTCAAAGCAAGCTCCTCGGTTTTATGCAGCTCAGACATACTTTCGCAGGGCTGCGTGGGACTTCGTCACTGTCACACACTGAGCACTTCTTCTGTCTTCCAGTGCTAACACTTGCTGTCTTGTGCCAACGCTAGCTAGTCCCTCTATAAAAACAATCCGTTGCACATTTTGTAGCTTCTGTAAGCCATGTTCTTGGCTTAGTCTCCAGAGGCTGCAATCTTCCCCGTCTCTCTCCTGACGTGTCAACCTCCTGTTGATTTTTACTTCTCCTGTTGCCTGCAATGCCTCCTTCTTGCTCCTACATGCCAGGGAGCTGATAAAGATTCAGTTTCCTTCCTCTTTATGCTGTTTCCTCCCTCACTTAGGGAACTTGTAGGCTCCCAATTCACACTTTCTTCTGGACTCCCTCTTCCACTCTTCATGCTGTTTTGACTGCATTTGCCACAGGTATGTTTCTCGTGCCCTTTCTTCCCCCACATCAGGGATTCAGTTTGACCCTCATTCCACCTCTTTTCTTCCTGCCCCCTGGCACAGTTTGCTTCGTGTTTTAGGTCAAATGATAGCCAGACCAAGCCTTGAAGTTCTGGCCAGGCTAGCAGTTATCACAAAAGGGCTCGTTTATTTGCCCTTAAATTGCTGGCAAGTTTAATTTTTTTCAAATAAGTTTTCTCTTTCGAGGAAGGTTGTGCTGCTAACTAGAGGGACATCAGCCAGTCCCAGGGGGTCTGGCAAGGCAGACAGCGTCACAAGTAACTGACTCCCGAGCACAGCCTTCACCCAGATGCTGAATAAGGATATTCTTGGATGTGCAGCTGTAAGTTTGCATACCCACAAAATACAAATTCCTTTCCACAGTTCATCTTCTTTTGGTATGGTTGGCAAAAGTACCCTTGATTCTCTCTTCTCTTTTTTCCTTCTCCTGTGGAGTATTTTGGAGGCAGTTCTCAAAGTTTTACTGATGCTTTAATGGAAACAAGATAATCAGGACATGTAATGGGCAGTTTCCTGGCAGATTCTCTTTTCTTAAAAGTACTATTTGAGTTTAATGAGTTGAAACTCAGAAGTATAATTAGTAAAAGGCTTAAGATACTACTCTCTGAACTTAATTGAATTTAATTTACAGACTGAATAAATACATTTACGTGTTGAAGCAAAGGTTTGCCTTTATTTAAAAGTATTCCACTCTTCTTATCTTCAAGGCCTTAGTGAGGCACAAGTTCACTCATTAAGCTTTGTGGTACTAGGACATCTGACTATACTTGTCTTAAAAAATGAATTTATGAAACATGATTCCTGAATATATCATAAAATGACTTAAAATTTTCTAATGGGAAAAATGTTATCAACTTTTAAAATTTATATTAAACCTTAAATCTTAAAGGAATGCCATGTAGTATTACCACAACAGCCTGCAAGTTCCCTAGGAGAAAAAAAAAAAGGGCCTACAATAATTAAGGTGCAGACTGTGTTAGAAAAAGGTAAAGGGTTTTGATGGGGAGTGTTGGATTTATTTATTTAGTTATTGGATTAATTTCTAAGCTTACAGCTATGGAAGTTCCTGTTGCTTTAAAGTGTGTTCATTTTACTCAGTCACAATGGTAGTCTATTGAGAAGGTTTGTAAATTATTTCTATATAAGACACAGGACAGTTTGTTTTCCTGTAGTGTCACCTAATATATCGGTATTGCAGCTAGCCAAGAACATCATGCTTTACAGATCTGAGCACCTTGGGCAGAAATTCTCCTTCACCAGCCAGAAGTCATGAAACTAGAGAAAAAAATCAGCATGAGAAGACTGGGTACCTGACTGCCTGCAGAGTTAATCTTCAGAGCCCATTAAGGTAAATAAAGGCCCCTTCTGTTCTGTTCTGGACTTGGACAGAAATTTCTGCCACAGTTGGAGACTTTCTCTGAAGCAACAAGAAGCCAAGTATTCATCAGATAATGAAGTGTTGGAAAGCCACAGACTGCAACATCCTGCAGTAGCAGGTGCAGGGGCTGAAGTTTGACCAAGTCAAGAAAGATAGAAGAGGTGAGAAAAACATCAGCCTGTGAGCAGCAGAAGGGGTCACAGCGCAGGCTGGTGGAGGAGGACAGGCAGGAAACATTCTCTGCCATCCTTTCTGCACTCCCATATTAACATTTTGGGGGAGAAAGTTCTTCTTGAGAAAAAATGGTTAGAAAAAACTGAGAGCAAAAGCAATATAGTTATGCAGTTACAGTCTGTGCAAAGGCAACTAGAAGACAGGTTTTACTCTCATATTCTAATTTGGCCTTGCTTTGAAAACAGAAAAAAAAAGTGATCTAAGCCGAACAGTAAAGTCTATGTTCTGACTGACTTTTTCTCTTGACAAAGCTGTAAATGGAGTCTTACAACTGCCTCTGACATCGAATAGTATACTGGACTTCACAGCTCTCCTGGCCTTACTCTTGCCGTCTCTGGGTCTTTAGAGCTAGGAAAGATTTTATATTCTCTTCCTGAGTCTCATGGATAGAAATATCAATGTGCAGGTTCATGATTTCAAATTTAGTAGTGGTCAGAAGCCTCAAAAGGGAATCATTAAACTATCAAACCAGGCACTCTACAAGGTACCTAGTGTTTATCTCGGATAATCTTAGGCCAAGGTAAAAGTAAGGTGCTATGTTTTGAAGGAATATCTCTGAGTGTTCCCATGCTGCAATGCACTGAGAGATGTGACAGGGGCCTTTCGACAGACCAGGCTGAGGGCAACTGGCAGTGGTTGCAGCAGCACAGGGACACTTCTCAGAGTGGACTCTGATGAGTAAAGGCACTAGAGTTCATTTAAAATTTCACTCGGGTATGTCTGCAGGACCTGCAGCAACTTTGAGGGGTTGCCTGAGTATAGTCCACACGGTATTACGTAGCTAAAACTGCAAAATCCAAGTCTGAACCAGAGCCAATTTTATCTGTGATGGGTGAAGGTGCTGTGATTCCTGACAGTGTCCATGGGATTTGCTTGGCTGTGTCAATGGCTGACCAGGCCTGCAAATGTTCATACATTAAGTTGTCTCCTTTATTCTTTACAACTATATGAAAACAGATTGAGGAGAAGCCCACAGACTTCTGTTCTGTGGTTCCACACAGCCCATGTTGTAAATTCTGGTGTCTTTTATTGCAGTAACCACTACCATCAACACATACAAAAGTACTGAATTCAGTTTGACAGCTCTTCCCAAAGAGGTGTGCATAGGGAAAGGCCCAGTTCGCTGTGTGGGGTCAACTGTGAAATTGGCTGTTTGGGAAACCGTTTTGCTTCTGGACCTTTGTGCAGCTGTTCTTCTGCAAGTGCTGGTTGTGCTGTGCAGGAGCCCCACTGCTCCCTTTTGCAGTTGCGGTGTTGCACAGTGGAATTTGCCCTGAGCTTCGTTAAATCCTCCTTAGGGCTGTAAGGCTCCTCCCTGCGCACATGGCTTCCTCCCTCTCCTCTCACTTCAACATGTTGGCACGTTTTTCAAGCTTCCCAGCCCTGTGGAAGTGGAGGGAAACACACTGGCCCGGTGCTGTTGGTCACAAACGAGTACGGTTCTTCAGGATGCCAGGGAGAGTTATTTGGGTGCAAGAAGGAAGGATAGAGCCCTCGCATCTTATTTTCTCTCACACCCACACACCTGCTCATGTGCCTAAGGATGAAGCTCTGATCTCATGCCTGTGGCTATCCTGCTTCCTCTTGAATCATACCACCCACAAAGTCAGCAGGCTTTTAAACTTGGCATTAACAAAAACAGAAGTAGATTTTCCTGATGGTAAATTAATCTGCCAGGGCAAAGCCATCCCTTATAACATGAAACTTTAACAAGCTCTTGCATTGAGATGCCCTAATTTGAACAAGGAAAAGTTTGCAGAGAACAGAAACCTGAGTTTTCACTCGGAGATAAGGTTATATACCTCTTTGCCTGCAAGCCCATGGGTATTTAAAGAAAAACCACAAAACAAAACAAAATGTCTTTATATATTTAAATGAATTAAAACGAACCTGCTCTAGATGAAACATGCAATTCAATTCCTTAACTGAGTTCCTAAAGGGTGAGTTCCACTACAAAAGAAACTTATTAAAGAATAATGAAGACTGTCAAAAACTATATGCTTAAAAGCTAGTAAATAACAAAGTAAGGCTTTTAGTCATCCTGACTGGGCAAGGTGAGGTCAGAAAGAAACAACAACACATCCAGTACCACGGCAATGAGTTTTTCATGCTTCTTGTCTTCAGGAATTGTTTTTTTAGAAATAAGTCTTGCTTTTCTTTGGTCACAAGTTCTCTTCTGTTAATCACTGTCTTTACCTTGACTTTCTGATGCAGAAAATCTCTTTCATGCAATATTTTTACTTGAAGTGGTGTATTTATTTTTTCTTTCTTTCTTTTCACTAAAGCTATGTTTTCCTCAGTTGGAAGTACAGACAATAGAATGAAAGAATAATGTCGTCTAAGCCATTGGTGAAATGTGTTTTCAAACAACTATATGTTGGGTGAAACTTGGGTCTGTCGTTATTTTCTTGACATTCATTTATATTGAATCAGTTAATAAGTTAGATCTTATGCCATGTTAAACATTTTTCCTTGTTTATTTTCCCTACTTTCTACATTTATAGCCGTATTTTAATCATACACAATGCCCTGAGCAGAATTTAATTCACTGGCACCTATTTGCAACTGTAGAACATGTTCTGATGGGGATAACAGTGAAGAAAAATCACTTTAAAAGTGTATGCAGACATAAAGAACTGATCAGCTTAAATCTAGTTTTTACTGTGTGGGAACACAGTTGTTAATTATTACACTTTTTTTTGTTGTTGATCATACCCTAGCCTATTTCTTTTTTGCTTTATAAGTAGGAAAATCATCAGTGTTGATCACGTGCTCTTTCGTCTTAAATACTGTTTGACAAGCTCAGGGTTAATAGAAATCTCAGTGCAAAATGTTCATAAACTTATAGCGACAAGACCAGAGGCTTGGAGTTCAGTTGTGTAAGAATGTATCTGAAATTGAACTTAAAAGCCAATAGTGTCTAAACAACGAACACTGCATACGTTACACTTCTTAAAGTAAAGCAAATGGTTCTCCAATGTGATCTTGATGTGTAAACAAGAGGTGAATAATGAAGGCATTGATGCAATTTCAGAGAACCATGAACTTCCCCCGACAAAATCTTACTAATGAAAATCAAAGTATATTTTGTTGTTTTGGATGCCCATAGCGGTTAAAAAAATATATATCTCAAGTTACAGAGCCAGGATTTGATAGCTAGAGGATGCTGGAGGGAGGGAGTATAAGGAAAATTTGTTAATAAGAAGTAATGCTAACTCCTGTCCCTAGGAATAACATGGTGATATGTTTCTGCAGCCTGTAACATCCATTTCTACTTGTCTCTTTTCCAACTCTTTTACAGCAGCCTAGCAAATAATAAAATATATTCATCCTTACCTCAGTATCCTATGTCTAAACTGGTAAACAGAATATATCGTTCATAATGAGAAGCTATTCTAAAACCTAAAAGTTTTGTTTGAGTGTAATTCTGACACAGTTGAAGATTTTTGATATAAACCTCATGCATAATGAAAAAAGCATATTTAACATAGGCCATCTGTAATTTCTGTGTCAGTAGCGAGCTACATAATTGTTCTGAAAATATACATCATTCATTATGTATGAATAATTACATAACAAAAAAACCCTACATCATATAAATCATTTCAACAAAAGGGACCAACCCAGTTTTGGTCCTAGTGAGTGTGGGAGGTATTCATTTCCAAGACATAAAGTATATTTTAAAATAACTGAGTGAATTTATTAAACGTTGTATAAAGCTGATATACATACTTAGGGTGACAGAAGTGTTTAGCTTTCCTTTCCAGTTGTCTCACCCCGAACACTTGTGAGGCATCCTGCCATGAAAAAAATTCTTAGAAAAAATGAAAAAAAGGAAAAAGGCTAAAGGTAGGAGAAAGAGAGAAGAAGGGAATAGGAAGGAAGGAAGCAAGGGAGGGAGGGAGGGAGAGAGGGACACACATAGATACAACTTGTGCCTCAGTACCTGGAAAAGTATTTCACTTGTACCATCACTGCTAAACAAGGATCTCCAAGTTTTATTGTACACAATTATCTCTTCTGCAAATTTACGTCCCAAAACTAGTTGTTAAGCATCACAGGTAACACTGACGAGCAAGTGCAGTGATCTGCAGCATCTACTTAGTCTGTGTCATTTGAAAGTCAAACTGTGCTTGTAAAGCAGGACACTTGTTTGAAGGTCTCATGAGCACAGTTTAATCTCCCTTTGCTGATTGCCTAGTGGTAACTACTTTGCCTGCTGTAATCTTATTTGTCTCAAATTTTTGCACTGAGAAGCTAACAGAAATTTATTCAAATTTTGTTTGTTTTTCCCAAAGATAATTACTTTTTCTAATAAGATTTGTACATTTTACCTCTGGATGTGATTCAGATTTGGAAATTCACCTTTAATGGGGTTTTGAGGTCTTGATTGGTTTTCATTTCAAATTAGCATAATAACAAATGTTCTGCAGAACAGAATTCTACAAAAACTGTGCTTCAAAATAAATAAAATTTTACTTGGTTTTAATAATCTTCAATTGTATCTACATAGTTTATGGTGTCATAGCATGATATATCAAATTTCTTGTTATTTTAAAAATAAATAAGAACTGTGACTTCGTCTTTAACTTGGTAAAAATAAGCCACTTTCTGTGGGATCTCTCAGTATTAGTGTTATTTCTTTCTTCTTTCACTGCACTGCTCCATATTGTTTCTCTTGCTCTGTCTCACATTGTTCTTGGTTAGTGGCACTTTCCTGAAATTAGTTTCTAATTGGGATAAATGAACTGCATGTATTCATGGAGCCTGGGCAGTTGTTTTTGGCTTCTAGCAAAAAGCAATGAACAAGCAGATTCTGGTGGCTGCTGACAGCTGTTTCACATAGGCTTGTGTTATCAGGGCAAACACATGTAAACGATATGAATAAATAACATGCAAATGTTTATAAATTGAGTGAATTTAACTTTATCAGATTATCCCCAAGCTAGTTTTAAACTGAATTTAGTGGCTTTAAATCCTTTAGCAAGTACCGCAGAGTAATGCTTCCTATTAACACAAAGAAAGTATGGCACTTTTTTTTTTTAGCTTTACACTTGAAACCTATAGTGTAGGAATTTCTAGTTCAAGACAAAGCAAGGGCAGCAAGTGGTGTGTGCCAGCCATCCTGGTGTGGGCTCACAGGAGTAGTTTATCATCCCATTCTTCCAACAGGGTCATCAAACCCAGTATGTATACAGAGGTATATTCCCATTTTCCAGCCAAAAACATTTCTGGTTTTGGCTTTCAGATGTTGGCATGTACAAAATACTGTACAAGAAACATCTACTGTGAACCGTAAATCATCGTAGGTATTAAACAGTGGCTCAGTTTACCTGGAAACCGAGAATGGACAAAGAATTCCTGCAAATTCCTGTAAAAGAAACTTTTCAGAATACATGATCTTAGTCCCCTGTGTTTTAAACAAAAATCACTGCAAGAAGCAACCAAACATACTTAGAAAACACTTAAGTCTAAGCTAATATTCCTGTGGTCTCACTGAAATATGGTGAACATTTGCTCTTCTCTGGGTCGTATCCACTCTTACAACTCCCAATCACTTTTCTGCAAAAGTACTTAACATCCACTGCAGTGGATTTCCAAATGTTACAACATTCTTTTTAGACTTGACATGTACACTGTGACACTTTCAACTGAGCTCTAAATTGGCAATACATAGTGTTGTTGTATAGTGATACTCTTGTTTAACTAGACAGTTTACTTAACAATTACCACTTTCTCCTTCTGATGGGGTCTGCTTTTGTCTCTTTTATTTATGTCAAAATGCTGATTGTCCTTTAACATGTTAAACTGTCATTCTATCGCTTTTGCAAAATATGTTTTTATCCATAATTCTATGGTGGCTGAACTCATCTGTGCAGTTAACACCATTGATTCAACTACAGTCTGAATGAGTATTACACATTGAAATCTAGGTTTCCTTTTTGTTTAATACACATACGACCTAATCACATAGGATTTTGATGTAAATCAGGAACCAAAATATTAGACATGTGTAAATATTTTTACCTACAAAAGTCCTTGGAGACTCACTGAAAATATATGCTTGTAGCAAAATTGATTTACAGTGAGATTCAGAGCTAAATCCAAAACAAGCCTGAGTTTAAAATCATAGAACCATAGAATCATAGAGTGGTTTGGATTGAAAGGGACCTTAAAGATCATCTAGTTCCAACCCCCCGGGCAAAGGCAGGGGCACCTCCTGGACACTAGACTTGGTTTCTCAAAAGCCCTTAAACACTTCCAGGGAGAGGATGCCCAACACTTCCCTGCGTAACCTGTTCCAGTGTCTCACCAAACTCACTATAAAGAATTTCTTCCTAATATCTAATCTAAATCTAACCTCCTTCAGTTTGAATTCAAATCAATAAAAGTTCTTTTAAGTCCTTAGTCTAAAAATATTGCATGGTCACTTGATATTTTTGTTTAATAAAGTTTTTGTGGTCTGGTAATTGGTAGTTGTTATGGCAGCTGTTTCCACTGCAATGAAAAATGTGTTCCAACTCTAGCTAACATTTTCTAGCCTTTGGTCTTTTCTTATGAGGACTTCATCTGCTAAATTTAAGAAATTGCTTTATAACAGCTTCTCCCTTTTATACGAAGCTACATCTTAACTTGATCAACAGAATTGACTGTTATTTCCTGGTTTGAAACCCCAACCAACACAATATCTGTTCACATAATGTCTTGTCCATGGACTGGAACCTAGTTTGTTCTTTGCCTCCTACAAAATCAGGAGAAATGCAAATATTAACATACTGTGTTTTTCACACACTTCTTCCTTCCTTTTTTCTTCTCTTGTTTGCTTTCTTTCTGCCTTTTCAAAATTCTGATTACATTTTGCTTTGAGAACAGTGGTTGTTCCTTCTGAGATGGCTTTTTCTTACCAGAAGTACAGTCTGATGCTTATATGACCTTGGGAGTTAGTCATTTCTTCCCCACTGGGCCTTAGATTTGGAACAAAGTAATTCTGGAACAAAGATCTGGCAAATTAAATTTTTTTGTTTTTCTCTGGCACATTGTCAAGGTACATTTACCTGTGATAAAAGCACCAAATGAAACTCTTTAAAAAATAGTCTGCTAAAGTTTCTTTCTTGCTGTTCAACTTCTTAAGAGTTGTGCAGAGTTACATGTTCATTTGTGGGCTCAAAGATTTTTTAAAAAAATAAATAAATTATAGCCTTCACTCTTCAGGAAAAGATTATAAATAAATGAGTCATCTCAGAATAACCTGTATTTGCCAGTTTTTGCTCAGGATACCTTGGTGGATATCAACAGAATCTTCTGGCAAGACTAGTACATCTTCCAACATGTTATTAGATAAAAAGTAGATAATTATTGTTTTCATGAAAGGAACTCATTTGTTGGCCACACTGAGGGACGGATATGATTTCTGCACAATACCACAGTGTACTGATGAGGAGGTAACCTTTGCATTCCTGTGGAGCACCTCTGGGGGAGTTCTGTGCCCAAATCCTGCCCACACAGCCCTTGTGCCTGAAGCCCCAAGGCTGTTGTGCAAGTATGAGAGGATCCTGTCTTCTGTTTCTACACTCATTGGTAACAACAATCCCTACTAATCATCTGAAAAAAAAAAAAAAAAGACACTTCTGGAAAGTATGTGTGTTATATTAGCCATATGGAAGTCAAAATGCCATTATGGAGACACCTGAACTTTCTGTTACAATAAGTCACGAGTATCGGTGCACTTGCATGTGCCTCACAGTAGAGATTTCTCTCCAGCTAAAAAGCACCATGTAGTAGGGGCAGCAGATGTTTAATGGCTGCGCCATTGACAATGTGTTTAACTGTTATTAATATTTATAATTCCGTAATGATAACCATGGCTCCAAAGTGCACTAAATGCACCGTCGTTATTGCTTTAAGTTAAACCTTTGTCTCAGTTAATTGGCTATGCATCCCACTCCTATGTAGTCCATATGGCAAGGCCAGGAAATAATAATATTGTTATACTGGAAAAAATGAGTGACTGCTCTCAAGTGACTCTTTGGTCTCCAGACAATTATTGAACTGGCTTAAGCAATGGTCACACTATACGACCATTGTTCAGCCTTAAGGAAAGGAGTAATTAAACTACATTTAGTGAGATCCCAGAAACAACAGAAGCCATTGCCCAAGGCAGAGGGTCACACAGAAAGGCTTAATCAAAAGCTGCTACCTATGGCCTGAGATGTTGACTGGTTATAACTGCAGGGAAATAATGTTAGCATGGTAAGCTATGGACGGGTATTGCAGCAGGTGAAGTTAGTATAAAACTATCAGAGTGAGAGAAGTAGTCATGAACGTGGCCAAAGAAAACAGAGAAAATATTGCTTTGTCATGGAACTTGGTAGAAAGAAGAGCTGGGGATTTCTTAGCAATAGGTAGTGAACTCCAGGAAAGACCTGGATAAAAAAGATACACCAAAGAACACGCCCAAGAAGTTTTCCTTCTCTTTCTTCTTGAGAAAGACAGTAAAGCTACTGGCATTTGGCTAAGTGGTTGTGCCAAAAAGGGGTAACAACTGTGCAGCTTTTATCTTACACAATCCTTTTAACTGGTAGTCTTAAACTAATCAACAGATCATGACAGCAGTACTGTAATTCATACTTAAGCACAAATTATCTTTTTGAATGTTTGTATCTTTATTTAAGCTCCATGTCTTTCTTACATATAGTCAAAGAAAATATTTTTCTCCCACACAATATTGCATCTGACTAAAGGCAAATGAGGACCCAAACACTGGATGAGGAATTGAAATAGCAGGCTGCAGTTTTGTTTGTATCTAAGTTATATATACAACATCTAGTTATGTTTAGCATAAAGAGACACTTTCAGTCACCTCTTGGGGATCTCAAGAGAGGAGACCGAGTTTGCTCAAGGTATCTGTGGCAGTTTCGCTTACTGAGGTCTTCTCCCTCCTCCAAATCTTTCCAGAACATGCACTGGTCCTAACCATCACTTGATGTCCCAAAGCATATTTCCATATCTGTTACATCTGTGAGCTGGACTTGGCATGTCTTATTTCACCTTTTGGTTTAGGGGATTGCATTGCCCTTATTCTGGATAAAAATTAATATTAGCTGTTAATGCTGCAATAAAGACAAAAAGGGAGATAAAAAAGCTGAAAAAGACAAGGTTACATCTCCCACGTGCAAATACCAGTGACAGGATGTCCTGACTACTTTTGCTGACCAGTCCCATTAGGAAATGGGTTAGATGGGATCTGCTTCCTGCAGGTCTGACTGGTTGATCCTCACATGGACTCAAAGGGTTTATGAGCCCAAGTCCCAATCTGGGTTTATGAGCCCAATCTGCTTTTGCCCAAGAATGCCCCTCCTGGATGAGGTTTATATGTATGGGGAAGTTAAAGACAATGATGCTGAGGGATGCACGGGAGGTAGCAGGGCAGTCCCTGTCCCTGTTCTGCTGCATCTAGACCAGCCCAAACATTCACTGGATCAAGACATTAAGTATATTGACGTTCCAGATCCAAACCATGGAGAATTGTTAGAGAACTAACTATTTATCATGGGTTTTTCTTTTTAACTAACTTTTCTCCTTCAAAATAAATATTGGAAACGTTAATAACAAGTTAGTTATTAAATCTCACTGAGACAGGGTGTGTTTATAAATATATAACGTGGCATGAAGAGGAAATAAACAGCAACCCAGACATATTTTAATATTTTGATTAAAAAAAATCAAGACATTAAAAACAAAATACAAGAAGTCAAAAAGAAAACAAGAATTTAAAAACAATATTAAAACAGGTTGCTAGCTGAAAATGTTTTTTGAAGCTCCTGCAATCTGGAACTGTTTTCTTCTACCTCATCAAATCTCAATTTAAAACACATTTTCTGTCTCTGATCATTTCCTCTCTTCCATGTTGGTATATATGAAGTCATGTCTTGTTATTTGTTGAAAAACATCATATACTAGGTTCATACATCCTTATTTATCAATGTATCACTGGAAAATTGTAATGAATCACATTTGCACATTCATAAACACACTCTTGTCAATATGCTTGACACTTTTTTTGCTCACTGAAGTCCGGATTCTTGAATGCTATGCTAACAAAATGGAGAGTATAGTTCCTGATATTCCTGACACGTATTACTCACAGTTCCAGGATTTTCTGGAAGCTGCTAGGTAATCGGGGAAATATTTGAGTCCTAAAAGTTACATGAATTACGTATTTATTGTATGAAATTTCAGATGATCCAATATTTGTTATACTCTATTTGCTATTCATCATTTGCTATTCATTATACTTGTATTTATAAGATTCAGTTACCCAATCAGGGAGTGCAGACAATAGTATGTGATTTGGTTGACCAGTCAAACATTTCAAATAATGAATAGATGACACTAACAATTTGAGAACAAAAAAAACAGGCTGAAATCTGTTCACATAAAACTGTTCAGTGAATACTTACAAATAACAAATGCGTTCGTAGAAATCAGGATTTCTTCCAGAATGATTCATGAACTGCAAAACAGTCAAATTAGAAACAAACACTATTTGCAACGGATAATTCTATCAGCTGTAGATAAAAGAGAATTCAGCAGAATCTGTGATTCTCCTCTCAGGAAATCATAGAATAATAGAATCATTCGGGGTGGAAAGGACCCCTGGGATCGTTGAGTCAAACCACTAACTCTACTCTACAAAACTCGTCCCTAAACCATATCCCCCAACACCACATCTGAACAACCTTTAAACTCCTCCAGGGAAGGTGACTCAACCACCTCCCTGCTGGCCAGCGTATTCCGGTGTCTGACTACTCTTCCTGTGAATTTTTTTTCCTAATGTCCATCTAAACCTACCCTGTTGCAGTTTGAAGCCATTCCCTCTCGTTCTATCACTAATTACCTGTGAGAAGAGACCAGCACCAACCTCTCCACAGTGTCCTTTCAGGTAGTTGTAGAGAGCAATGAAGTCTCCCCTCAGCCTCCTCTTCTTCAAATTAAACAGCCCCAGCTCCTTCAGTCGCTCTTCATAAGATTTATTTTCTAGGCCCTTCACCATCTTCGTTGCCCTCCTCTGTACTTGCTCCAGCACCTCGACATCCCTCTTGTCTTGATATGCTCAAAACTGAACACAATACTCAAGATGAGGCCTCACCAGTGCTGAGTACGGGGGGACAATCACCTCCCGACTCCTGCTGGTCACACTGTTTCTAATACAAGCCACAATGCCACTGGCTTTCTTGGCCACCTGGGCACAGGGCTGGCTCATATTCAGCAGCTTGTCTATTAGAACTCCCAGGTCCCTTTCTGCGAGGCAGCTTTCCAGCCACACTTCCCCAAGCCTGTAGCGTTGCTTGGGGTTGTTGTGGCCCAAGTGCAGGACCTGGCACTTGCCCTTGTTAAAGCTCATCCCATTAACCTTGGCCCATTGATCCAATCTACCCAAGTCTGTAGAGCCTCTCTACCCTCGTGCACATCAACACTCCCAGCCAACTTGGTGTCATCTGCAAACTTACTGATATTACACTCTATGTCCTTATCAAAAGCATCAATAAAGATGTTAAAAAGAAATTGTCCCAACACTGAGCCCTGTGGAATACCACTTGTGACAAGTTGCCAGCTGGATTTAACTCCATTGACTACCACTTTTTGGGCCCATATGTCCAACTAGTGCTTTGTTCAGCAGATCATATGCTCAACCAAGCCATGAGCAGACAGTTTTTCAACGAGAATTCTGTGGGGAACTGTGTTAAATGCTTTTCAAATATCTGGGCAGACAAATATCCATAGCCTCTCCCTCATCCAACAGTCAGATCATCTTGTCATAGAAGGAGATCAGGTTCGTCAGGCAGGACCTGATTTTCCTAAATCCATGCTGACTGAGCCTGATCTCCTGGTCATCCTCTATATGGCGTGTCATGGCACTCGAGATGATCTGCTCCATGACCTTCCCTGGTATCAAGGTCAGACTGACACTTCTGTAGTTTCCTGGATCCTTCTTTCTGCCTTTCTTGTAGATGGGTGTTACATTTGCTACCTTCCAGTCCATTAAGACCTCTCCAGTTAGCCAGGACTTCAGGTAAATAATGGAAAGTTGCTTAGAAAGCACATGTGCCAACTCTTTCAGCACCCTTGGGTGTAACCCATTTGGTCCTATAGACTTGTGTGCATCTAAGTGACATAGCAGGTCACTGACCACTTCCTCTTTAATTGTGATGACCTTATTCAGCTTCCTCTCCCTGTCTCCTAGCTCAGGAGGCTGGATGTCCAAGGAACAGCTAGTTCTATTGCTAAAGACTGAGGTAAAGTAGGCTTTGGGCACCTCAGCCTTTTCCTCATCCTATGTTTCCCTCCGCATCCAATGAAGGATGGAGATTTTCCCTAATCCTCCTTTTGTTGTCAATGAATTTATAGAAACATTTTTTCTTATCCTTAACAGCTGTAACTAGGTTTAGTTCTAGCTGCGCTTTGGCTCTCCTAATTTTCTCCCCGCATAGTTTCATTATATCTTTATAGTCTTCATGAGGGTCCTGCTTCCTCTTCTAAAGGTCATAGACTCTCCTTTTGTTCTTGAGGTCCAGCCAAAGGTCCCTGTTTAACCAGGCCAGTCTCCTTCCTCACCGATTCATTTTTCGGCACACAAGAACTGCCTGCTCCTGTGCCTTTAAGATTTCCCTCTTGAAGTATGTCCAGCCTTCCTGGACTCCTATATGCTTCAGGGTGGCCTCCCAAGGGTCTTTGTCAGTCAGTCTCCTTTACAGGTCAAAGTTTGCCCTCCGGAAGTCTAAGGTGGCAGTTTTACTAATCCCTCTCCTTGTTTCTCCAAGGATGGAAAGCTCAGTCATCTCATGATCACTGTGCCCAAACAGTCTCCAACCTTTACTTCCCCCACAAATTCTTCCCTGTTCACAAGAAGCAGATCAGGTAGGGCACCTTCCCTGGTTGGCTCCCTCACCAGTTGTGTCAGGAAATTATCTTTTACACACTCCAGGAACCTCTGGGACTGTTCTCTCTCTGGTGTAGTGTATTTTCAGCAGACATTTGGGAAGTTGAGCCCATGAGCGCAAGGGGTAGCAATTGTGAAACCTCTCTCAACTGCTTATAAAAAATTTCACCTACTTCTTCATCCTGGTTGGGTGGTCTGTAACAGATTCCCACCACAATATCACTCTTACTGGCCTTAGTCCTGATTCTTATCCACTAGGACTCGACCCTGTCATCACCTTCATTGATTTGTATGCTTTCAGTATGTCTCCCTAACATAGAAGGCCATTCCACCACCTCTTCTTCCTTGCCTATCCTTTCTGAAAAGTTAGTACCCATCGATTGCAGCACTCCAGTTATGGGAGTCATCCCACCAGGTTTCCATGATGGCTGCTATATCAGTTTTCCTGTTGCATTTTCTTTCCGGTTGTATTTTCTTTCTCTGCTCTGCCACCAGATCTGACTGGAAAACATGCTATTTTCTTGCAAACTTCAGTCTGTATGAGATGCTAAGCAGTGCTTTTAATCTTAACAGCATTTTGCAAACCACTGTGCTCCCTTTCTTGAGTCCCCAGGTATTTTTTATCCGCATTGATTGGCAATAAACTGAGGCATGACTACATTTATTAAAGCTAAAAATCCATACCTGTTTAAGTACTTAAATAATCGATCACTTTTGATACTTAACTTTAGAAAGCTGCCTTAACTACTTTCGGGCATCCCCAGAAAGATGATGTCGGGGCTGTATCCTCTCCCCTTTCAATGTTTGTAAATTATCTGTTAGAACCACAAACAGACCACAGTGTTCGTGATGGCCCCTTGTCTGTTCACTGGTGGTATAACCATGCTCCAGTGGGATGACTGATGGTCCAGGTTCCTGCAACAGAAAAAGGGAAAATTAATCCAGACTCACTCAACTGGGACAGGAAACATGACTGACAGCAGGAGACTGGATGATGAGCCTTCAGAAGACACATGAATGAGGATTCATAACACAGTGTTAGAAACTCCAAGGCCTCCAAGGACCTCTTCAGAAAGCTGTGGGTGTCTCCTAAATCCTGTGCCATACCTGCACTGGTGTCCTGCATACCCTGAGTTACATAAAATTGCATAAAAATGCATAAAATTGCACAGGCTCTCTCTACACCAGCAAGTGAATTGCTGTAATTTTTACATTTTATGGGAAGCATTTTAACAATGTTATTAAATAGCTACTCTTAAATGTCTGCTCTTAAATGTGTTTTGGTCAGATGCTCAATGTCACTTACAAGTCACATTCTATTTTATTTTATTTAAAACCCACAACATATCCTAGGAAATGTTAGAGATTGTATTTAGCTCTTGTGTACTATAACAAATAATCCAGAATAATATGGAAAGCACACAGTTTCAGAGTATGAGATGGCGAATTTTCTTCTTTTGCTTTAATGGCATTCACACTGTCGCATCTTTATGTGTGTGCACCACCTGGTTCACAAAGCTCAGGAACAGAGACTGCATCTGCAGCATGTACAAGAGCTGTGAACCAAATACATGGTCCCAGCCAGGTTCCCTGCCTGCTTCATCCTCTTTAGAGTCCAGGAAAAACAAGGATGTGAGACTACCTGTCTCCCAGCTGGCCACAGCTTTTGGGACATGCAAGTTATGGGAGACACTTGGGTTATTTCTTATGGTTCTTCTCTCACCTGTTTTTCTAGATGTACTGAGAGTTTCTTGTTTTCCTCATCATCTCCCTGTGCCAAGCTACAATGCAATCAGCAGTAAAACAGACATACAAAGTGGGCACAAGTGAAACAATGAGCTGATTGATGAAATATTTCTCATTTTTTTCACACACTGTGTAGAGTACCTAATTACATGTGTTCATAAGCCACTCTATTATTACATGTTTATGTAGCATTAAACTGCAAAAGCTGTATTAATTGTCCTGCTTCTTAAGCTGTGAGAATGGTTTCCTCTGCTACTCACACTCTAGATACATATGATTATAAGAAAAATCTGCTGTATATTTCTAAATGTACTCTTTGATGTATATAACTATGTTTGTTAAGTAACAAACCCATGAAAATAGAAGGCAACAGAATGAAGTACATCAGGACAATACTGAAAAATTGTTCATTTTAGCTTACAGTGCTTGTCATAATGAGATCTCATCTTGAAATTCACATTTACTTTTGTTTATGTACTATTTTAATCCTAGGAGGCTTTAATCTTCCATTCTGGAAATAAGAATAAATTTAACATCAATGATTTGCTCAACTAGTTTATTGTTTGTTTTCTTTTTTTAATACATCTGTGGTCTATATCCTACCCATGCAGCTACCTTTCTTTCTGTCTTTTTTTCTTTTTTTTTCTTTTTTTTTTTTTAAACAGGAATATATTGCTGTTTTACAAGCCTTAAAGGACTTCTTTTTTTTTCTTTTCCAGATTAATTAAAAAAGACTTACCAGGCTTGGACTAGAAAAAAACAGATGGAATGACTCTGTAAGTAGAGTCATTCATTTACATCAGAGCTTGAAATGAGTGGGGCTACTCAAGTGAATCAAGTTATATAAGAAAAACACAGTTTGGACAGTAAAATAGACTATTACAGCTAATCAAATGTTAATACTGGAAGTCCAAGAATGACCTTAGGTTACTGAATCTGGCAAGATGCTTTTAACCACCTTAAGTTGAAAAGTATCACAGAGGAAAGCCTAAATGTTCACTGGAGAAACTCTTTAAAATAGAAGCATCATAATGTCTCTGAGTCACAGAGCTTTACAGAATGCAAAGAGGTCACAGAATGGTCATCCCCTTGAGGAAATCTGAGTAATATAAAAATTGTCTGCCCTCTGACTTGACTGCATGGGTGGCTGAACTATTTTACCACTCAGGAAGTCCTGAACAGCAAAAATGCTGATCAGAGGACAAAAGTTGCAGTACTGTTTTCCTTCCCCATTCAGTTTCTTTCACGTTTATTTTGATACTGGGGGTTTTAAATTGCATGGAATGATTTGGCTGACTATCTTTCCCAAAATGTCCTGGAAAGAAAATCCTGCAAGGCTTGTAAAACAGAAAAGTTTTTTGATTTCTTTTTTTTTTAAAAAAAAAAGTATGTGAAGGAAACAGAAGGTAAATTAAATTTTAGATAAAAGAAAGAAAATAGAAAATGAGATAGCTTAGCCATATGTAGGAAGACATGAGTGCTCACACATGTACATTCTCTGTCAGTGTAAAAGTAATACCTAAATATATGCAGATAGAACAACTCACCGAGACATTTGTCATACAAGGATACTAGGACAGGCATATATTTTTGCATTTCTTGTTCATCATGAGTCACACACCATATAATATTCATGTTAATTGATGTCATTAGAAAACTTTTAAGCTAACAACATTGTTTTTTAATCATTTCCACAGTTTATTTCTACCAGATTACCAGTTTCTGAGAATAATACAGGAAGAGTCTTATTGGGTAGTTGTGGTGGTGTATTTTCTGAAAGCCATCATACTTGTTTTTAAGCCGAGTGCTTTTCATCACAATGCATTACCAATCTTATCAACAAATTTCTTGAAGTATGAAATTCTTTATGTTTAAGAATGAAGTAAAAAACTTCAAAGTGATAAATTCCTGAAGAGCTCCTCAATAAACCATAGCTATGAATACACTCTAACACCTAATTATCTTCTGGCTCCTATTCACATATTTATATATGGTAAAGGCAGAGTGTGGAAAAACTTGCTTAACTGGTTCCTTTCTTAGGCTTCTTTCCATTTACACCTACACAGGTTATATCTTGCTCTTAAGATAAGATTTTGGGGATAAGGACTATCTCTTGACTCCTTATTTGTATGACAGCACTGTGACTACGGCAAAACACAGCAAAAGGGAAGATTCCTTCTCACAAGGCCACAGTTACATGAATGCAAAAACAGCTGTTCTGGCTCAGGCCAAGAGTCCATCAGTATCCACAGGTAAAAATCCAAGGAAGAGCAATCATAGGTAACACTTTGCATATTCAGACTGAAACTATTTTCAGCTCAAGGATTTCCTCATCTTGATGAGATTTGCCTATTTAGTAATCTCTAGAGGGCGATTCTTGCAAGTATTTATCCAGCTGCCTCTTGATATCATGCCAATTTTATGCACAACGCCCTCTGGCAAGCTGTCCCACAGGTCCATCGTCTGCTGTGTGCAGAACTATCCTCTTTAGTTTGTTCTGAACCTGGTCCTTATGCATTCACATAATAGTCCCAATTCTTGTTTCTGGCAAAGAATGTGAGCTGTCAATCTTCATGTCACCCATAATTATTCCAAGCTCTACCAAATCCTCCCAAAGTTTCTTGTCCAAACTGAGGAACTTCCACCGCAGTCGCTGTTGCTGTTTGTGGAGAAACCATTTCAGAAAAAAAGGGATTATCCTGGCTGCCCTTCTCCTTTTCAAATCCTAATATACCTCAGAGACCTTTTCATAAGTAGAGCTGGGACTGCTTTACCTTATGTGCATCACTTTACATATATCTACATTGTATTTCATCTATCATTTTACTGCCCAGTCATTCAGTCTTTGTAATACTTCACAGTCTGCCCTTGTCCTACAAGTCTGAATAACTTTGTATCATCAGCACATTTTCTTACCCTACTGCCTACTTTCTTTTTCAGGTAATTTTTGACATTTCTCTCTGAGGCAGTGCTGGTTTAACCAGCCTGTACCTGTTGCACATCCTCAGTATGGCTGGAATAGCTGTTCATGACCTGGACTGGCATGGCATAGTGACCTGGATCGGGAAAGTGTTCTGCAATTTTTTTGATGGGCTATTTTTAAACGAGGAGGCAGGAAGAGCATAAGTTGATACTGCTGTCACACATGGAAGCTTAGTCTTCCACTGCCCCAGCAGTGACGTAAATGAGCAAATTTAACCTTGAAATCACTGACTTACACTGCAATACACATTTAAACCTTTGTGGCCACTGTATGTAGTACCCAGCTGATAAAGGATAGGGAAAAGAAGTACAGATATGTAAGTTCCACCTTCCGTGTGGTGATTTTCTGTGGGTTTGTGAAGTCTTTTTGACAGGTAATGGTGAGAGATTAGATAGAACAGCTTATAGAAGAGGACAGAGAAAGAGGAGGAAAAGAAGTGGTAAAGAGAGGAAGAGAAGGACTGAGTGGGGAAAATAATGCAATGAATATACCAGGCAGTGCCAATCTACAAAACTTTACCATGTTGCTACAGCTTACTGCAAGGATGACCTTTAAAGGTCCCTTCCAGTCCAATGCGTTCTATGGTTCTATGATTCTGTGATTCTATGATCTTCATTTCTGTCTTCAACAGGTTGCCTGAGAGCATGTTTCATTGGACAGAGATGCTTTGGAACCTTTTTTCCTTTTAGTTGTGGCACTTGCCAAAGAATCCATTCATCCATCAGAGGAAACTTTAGAGGCAGCATGGAAGTTACTTCATCAACACCCTTACTGCAATCTCCTTTCAGCCACCAGAGAAGGTTATTTTAAGGAAGAATTTCATACAATCTCTTTTGCATGTCTACATTAGAATGAATTCCAATGACCGTACTGATTACATCAAGACTGACTGTAAAGAGATTTGGGACAATTAGTTCAGAAGTAGACATCTTCTGATGTTCTGAACTCACTTTATGTCTTCCCACCTTGCTTGTGTCTAGAAAAAGTTAAATAATTTATGAATTGATAGCCCATGCTTTGGTATTAAGGTTTAACCCCACAGTTAAACCTTTCAGCAAGATCTCAGGATGACTCACCAGGTCATTTCAGTCATCCTAGGACATCCAAAACAGACACCACTGATGATACTTGCAATTTTTCTCCGTTTATCACACCTGTCCCAAGATATTTCCTGAAAAAATCTGCTCAGCATTGCTAGCATGATCTATTTACACACCCCAAACTTCAAAAAATAAAAATCTACTTCAAAATGTCTACAGCAATCTCACTGGCAGCTGTTTACCAACAGCAATTGGAGTAGCAGAGCTACTTGAAAACAGTGACTAAAACTGTTTAATAATAAAGAAGAATGTAGAGTGGGGGTTTTAAAATTCCTTCCCTTATTCAAAATCAGTAAGTGAAAGTTTTACAAAGGTATGAACTACCAAAAACAAAGAATTGGAATGGAAAATATTGTAGAAAATTCATTATAGTGATCACTGTTGCCACGATTGTGATTTACAACACATATCTCTCCTTGCACTAAGATGTAAAACAGGATATGAAATTAGTTGGAGAGCAAAACCTTTTCTCCATATGTTTTCCTGAGTAGTGAATTTCTAAAAATTCCCTGAGTGTGGCCAGTTTCCTCCTGTGTTGCAATCACATTGTGAGTAACTTTATGTCCCAATGTGAAAGGCATTAGACAGCACAAGTGTGTGAAAATATAAGGTTAGCTAGCTTTCCTTAAGGCAAGCAAAGGATGCAGAATGAGATGCTGAGAAGTAGGAAAACCTTAAAGCAGTGGGACTTCTGGCTGCCCTATATGAGATGGAATGGAGCAGCTGCTGAACTGTCACAGGAATGCTCCACAAAAGAGCACATGAATTGCTGTTCCAGATCAAACTAATGGTACCAGTACCAGATGCTTCAGAGGAAGACATAAAACTTCCATAATAGGCAATTATGCAGCAACATGTTGGTGAAAGAAATTTCTTCTTTAAGTCTCAGACATTTAGCGCATGATTTATATCCGGAAGAATGTGGATTGATTTATGTCCTGAAGAAACCACAGTCATCCTTATAATTCATATAATGGCTAATCCTTTCTTTTGAAATATCTACATTCTTTTCCTACATGCTACGGTAGTTGTGCATTATTAGGAACCAAATAGGAAGAAATATTGCAACCAACTGAAACTCAAGGAAGAATGTAGGGGGAAAGTGCAATGATATAAGTAAGAATATGGCCAAGAGATCAGATATAATGTCCAAAAAATGTGACACACATGTTTTCTCTTTGAACCACATGACAGCATTAAGAATGGCAACAGTATAGCTAACAAAGCACGGGTTGGATCATCCAGGTGCAGGGTTGTGTGGATGGGAGGAGGTAGGAATGAGCACTGACATTTGGCTGGATGAGGCCCCCTTTCCTTCCATGTCAAAGCTGCTAACACTGCACCACCGCAAAGGAGAAGCACCACCAAAAAGGCTACCAAATCCAGTTTCCTTAGTCACTAATATATGTATATAATTCTATGATTCTGTGATTTATATATACCCATAAATCACTTTCTTCTCAGAGAAGAAGATTACACACTCTCATCACATGGTACACAGCCTGGTATTACCTTTGGGCAGCTTGTGTTCCAAATTTTGACCAGGCCATTGAGTTGCTTCTGAGAGCTGTTAAATGATAGACTAAGCCAGGAGAGTTGTGTCATTGAGATGACTTCTCTAAAGAGAGCATGAAATGCCCATTGGTCAAGGTTGCTACAGTAGACTGAGCAATTTTTTTCTCTCTCAGAGCATGAGCATGTACTCTAAACTATTTATGTTAGGAAAATGCATGCAAGGATCTGAATGTTTGCTAGGGGTATGACATGACAGGCACACATGCTACAGCTGTGTACATCCTGCTGCTGCCAGAGACTGCATTTCATTTTGAACTACTTACAGAAGTAGTTTAAGTTTTATGGCAGCCCACAAAGTGCACCAGTATATAAACACATTCTCATCTGAGAGAGGGGTTTTGATCTGCACTACCACTCTTGAGACAGCAGCTACAAATGGCAGATATCCATTTAAACATAAGCAGACTGAATAGTTAAGTCACCCAAGGGCTTCTTAGATTATAAAACTGTGAGGAACCACTGTGCTAATCTAATCCAAACTTTCTGAAAGATATCCTGTTCTGAGTTATAGATTTCCAGAGACGAGTTTCACCATAATCCTTGTTAAATTGTTCCAGAGGTTAATTGTCTTCTTTATAAAATTGATGCTTTTAAATCTGAAATTTTCCAGCTTCAGGGTCCACCTACTGCATCTTGTTATGTCTTTGTCTGTTGAACTGAAGAATCCCTAATTATCAAATGTATTTTCTCCATGGAGATACTTATAAACTGTGGTTATGTCATCTCTTAACCTTTCCTTTGATAAACTAAACAGATTGAATTAATTGAGTTTACAGTCCTTGTTTTCTTGTCCTTTAACTATTCCTGTACTCAAATTACTCCACTCCCCTCCTCAGTTTGCAGACGATTTTGTAGGATAGTGAACCCCAGAGCTGAACACATTAATGTAGTTACAGCCAGACAGATACAAAATACGAAGAAGACGCAGAAGCCCAACTCCTCGTCACTCTTCCAAGGATCACAAAAGCCATGATTCACTGTTTACATTTTGAGACCTACCAGTAAGCCAGTTCTAATAAACTCACTGTGTGCTGTGTTGATTTTTAGTCATTACTGTTTCTTAAAGAAATGTTTGCTGGGCACTCAGATGGATGTCTGACATAAATCTATGTATATTGTACCAATGCTATTTACCGTTATTAACCCAACTTGTAATCCCATCACAGAAAGACATCTGGTCGGTTTGACAAGAACTATTTTCATAAACTCATGTTGATTGACATTTAATATATTATGCTCTTTTGGAAGTTGCAGTATCCCAATTGATATCATTTCATAAGGAATTATTCTGCCAGCTGCTGAAAGTACATTCTGTCCCTGTGGAAATTCTGTTGGTCATTTTGTATTAAGTTGATTTTAACTTATATTAAACCTATCTCAGACTTTTGTCATACACTGTAATGCAGCCATCACTGCGAAGAGACTGCCTTATACAAGTGAAATGAGTGGGGTAAGAGTGTAAAGACTTCAGTACAAATTAAACTAAGCAGGTAGTCATATTTAAGCCTCAGGCTTCCAGAAAATCAATCTTCCCATGTAAAAAAAGTCACTGATCTACAGCCTACGTGAGTGTGTTTATTTAAAAAACTATATTCTTAAACACATTGTGATAACATAGGTCGGTATATAAAAGGATGCATTAAATTTGAAACAGATTTCTCCAAAGCCTATGTTCCAGTGATAATACCATACCAGTACATAAAGAAAATACCAATCATATATTATAAAATACTTTACCCCCAAAATCTCATAAAGGCAATAGAAATAATAATCATTGTTTCATACCTGAACTGCAATGGACAGAAGTGTAATAACATGAAAATTGATCAAAATTCCCCAAGTTCACACAGACTAGGACTGGAAATTGGTGGTGGACTCTAGGGGGCGACAATTTAGACCATATGATAAAATTCGAAATAAACTGATGAAAAACTGCTACATGGGTTTGCCTGGTGTTCTGTGATCCAAAGACTGGGTCAGCACGAACATTGCGCTTCAGAGCACTGTAGCATCTAGTCTTTAAATTTACTGTATACTCAAAGCATTGAAATGGATAATTCTGCAAGATGTTCTGCCTAAAATAACATTGTCTGCTGAGCTAGAATTTCTTAAATTAAATAGACTTGACAACAAAAGCATGAGTTCCACATCCTCCCTCCTTGATCCCCACGGTCTGGGCACACGTTGCTCCCACTGCTGTGCTGACTTGTCTCCAAAAGCTAGGTAAAAACCTGTTTCTATAATGAGTTCTTCAAAACACAGTTGGAGAAAGAAATACTATTATCTCTCACCCCTGTTTTCCAGAACTTTCAGGGACGGGTGTGCCCATCTAGAATATGGGGTTCTGCGTTCAATTCCCTTCTCTGCCTAATGAATTTAAGCCTAACTCTCCAGACTCCCTAAGACACCATAGTTATTAAGAAGAACTTCAGAGGGCTTGTGAAGTGTTGTTCTTGTTTCCACATATTGAAGCTCTTCCACTTTATGTGACCTCTTTAAACAACGAAATGGAAAAGAAAGAGATGACTCTAAATCCCAGGGTTTAAATCACTCACAGGAATGTGTAACAGTAAAAAATTGTAATAAATTACTGTGTTCTCTAACTCAACTTCTGCTAACTGGTAATTTCTCTCTTTCTTAGTGAACATTTAAGTTAGTCATCTAAAGCAGAAGAGTCTCGAGACGGGAGAATGAAGGTGACCACACCTTCCCACTTAGGTTAGTGGTAAAAAATTCCAGGAGACAAGAGATGAATGCTCAAATCCACCTAGACTAGGAAGAAGCTGGACTTCTGTCCTGGACTGGTGTTCTATCCACTTGCTTCGTTCCTATTTCCTGGCTTTATTAGAGGCCCATCAGCTGTTAGGTTTGCTCCGGAGGGCACTAATGTTGGTGGGAGAATCCATGTAAATTTTGCCAAGACTTAGACCAGGGATGGGTCTTGAACTGTTTTGCGAGTCTGCCTAGAGCGGGAATTTAAGATAACCAGAGAGGATTAAACTCACCAAATTGGAGTTGACTAACGAGTAGCATGTTTAGTCTAAGTTGTCTAGGTTCACTCTGTAGTGGATGTAAAGAAAGAGACGCTGCGAGAGAGTCATTCCAGCTATCTTATAATTGGCACCTTGCACACATACCTGTTTTGCTCCAGTGACTATAGAAGGAGGACAAACCATTCACTTAAATTAGACACCTCATTTTTAATGACTGAGTTAAAGAAAAATGAGCCCCACTCTTGAAAGCATAGTTGTATTTGAAGTCTAAGGAACAACGAGTGAAAGAGTTATGGAGCTGCTTTGTGGATTTGAGTACCTGAGGTGACCAATCAAAGGTAATAGTCCTTCTATTAATGCCTCTTTTATGTTTGGACTGAAGAAAAAAAATATCTTGCTTATTTCTCCTGTAGAAATTCAGAATCAGCCCTTTGGAATTCACCTTGCAAGTCAGGCAGTATATATGAAGTGTGGCTCCTGGTTTCTGTCACACACGGCTTCCCTGTCTTTTTCCCTTTGACTGCACCAGTACAATCCCAAGAAAATGTTATTTTCAAGGCTTAACTCTACTGATGAGGTGTGCCTCGTTGTGCCAGATCCAATGTACTTTACTAAACTCAGATTCAGTCATCAATGTATTTGACCCAAGCTGACCTGAAAGCATAAGATAAGATGTAAGACTACTTGGCTAGAAGCAATCAGAATTTCTTTGTATTAAAGACAGCCACTTATTAACTGAATTTTCTGTATCCTTGTCTTATCTCAATGATCATCAGAAATGTATCTGCTCTGACTGCTAGCCACTGACTGATAAATTGATTCCTTTCCTGGCTTATAACAAGTGACCACAGAGGGTGACTGCACAGATGAGAGATATCTGGAATTTCCATTCTCCAGATCTCCTGAGTGCCGGGAGAACCCATTATTATTATTTTTTTTCTGAGGAAAGTGGGATAAAACTAAAATGAATATTTTTGATTCTGTAAAAATTGAATTTTCTATTTAATAAATTATTCTGACAAAACATTTTCAAATGTCTATTTCTTTAATTCAAAAGATCCCTTTTTTTTTTCTTCTTCTTCCCTAATAATGACACAGTATGGCCATGGTTGTCACAAGGGTAAAACCCAGAGCAGAAATTGTTCATGCACATATTCCACCCTGTTGTTGAGATTTGTTCTGAGATGGTATAAAAATGTCTGAGTTGTGTAGAATAGCACTTGTATCCTTGCTCTCAACAATTACAATCTGTCTAGTAAATATCATGCAGGGCTAGTGATAAAGGAAAACCTGAAAGATTCTTCCAGCACTTTCATGTTTACAGGCTAAGGTCTGTAATTACACACATTAGATTCTTGCACCTGGATTTATGGCATAACCAAGCCTGACCACCAAGCCAAAGCTGTCATGTAGCTTAGACTTAGTAGCAAATCACGGATACCTTGAACCAAATAGTTTCAAGAACTGTTTCTGCAAATTTTCCAGGAGTCTAACTTGACTCTCGTCAACCTTCCTGTATGTTACAGGTAAAAAAATAAAAACACAGAGCTTGAAATGAAATGTACAGGGAGCTGATTCAGCTGTCATATTCTGATACTGATAAAATCATATACAGTACATAGGAAATGCTTCATCTTCTTTCTTCCACCTCCTACTTCATTTTTTTAAGGAAAGAAAGTCACGTTTTCCCATATATAGAAAAAAAAAAGGTGACTCATTTTTCAACTAAAACAAATATTTTTCTTAAATCAACTTTTATTTTCCCAAATATTTGACAGGACCAGACTGTACAGTTCTGAAGAAGTTTAGTCAGCTGTGCAGATTGACTTTTGAAGTGTAAAATAAACCTTTACTTAACAGATGTCAAGAATATGACTTTGTGAGATAATGACAGGTTCTGTAATAGGTTAGTGGTGGTTCCTTCTACGTGGAATAAATGAAGTTTTAGTGCAAACTCTTTAAAAAAATGACAACATGATTATTAACAATTGACTGGAATCAGGAAAGAAATATCAACAAAAAAACTGACTGTACTTATTTTTTGTATGTTTGGAAGGCACAAATTCCTCACTAAATTGCACACAAGTACAATTATTGTTAATGGGCACTCTCTTTCTTCATTTGGGAGCTGCAATGGAACTGAAATCCAGTGCCCAGTGAGACAACCTTAGACCTAATCTTGAGATATCAGCCAAAGCTGACCTTCTCCTTAGGCCCATCTTCCTCTGCAGGACCTGGATATCCTGATTATACACTAATCTGATGACAGTTTCAAGAGATGACTCATTTCTCAACCAGTCAAAACCAGTTCACTGCCCCACCAGTTGACACAGCTTATACTTTTTAGGAGAGAAACACGGCTTTGTATTTAGGAGAGAAACACGGCTTCTGCTGTCTTCCCACGAAACAGGGCTGTTCCTGCTGCCAGCACAGTGAACAGCACGAGGTGGACAATGACAACCCCTCTAAATATTTCACACAGAGCCAGCCCTTTGCTGTGGAAACTCCAGCAGTGAAAGCCTGGGAAAGTTGATGCACCTGAGGTGAGTGGCACTAACTTTCTCTGCTGGCTGAACCCATTGGTATTTGGTACAGATTCCAGCAAACTTTCTCACCCTCCAAAAATAGCCCTGTGGACTGTCATGGTGCCATCTGGTTGGCTGCAATTGTTCTGTCTTGTCAGCCGGAGTATATCATCCCAAGCTGGAAACAGAAATTTGGTCTTATTGCATGATTCGGAGAAAAGATGAGGCAGACTTTTATCTCTGGTGGCCTCACAATGAACCTGCATGACAGCAATCAGAAACTGCTCTAGGCAGACCTGAGAGTGTGAGTTTTCACAGAGACTGAATCCCCATTAGAAGGGAGTACTAACATGGACATGTGTACTGACTCTTTCCTCACTCACTGGCCTTGTGCCTGAGAGCCAGACCTTCTATATATATCAAAATTTTTGAAGTCCCTTGGGAGCAGCTATCCTTTGCCAGTGAAACCACGTGTTGCTCATCTCCCTGTCAGTACTCTAGTGCCAGCTCCCAGTCCTGCCAGCTGACACACTGCTGAGGCCAGCAAGGAGAGGGTGGCTAGACATCCCCACCTGCCTGTTGGGTCACCCAAGGACCAGCACTCTTCACCTCTGCTTTCTCATCAGTGTCCTTCAGACTGGCCCCTCCAGTACTTCTGCTACTCCAGCTCATCACTATGTCTGCCCATTTTTATTTGGGATTGTCTTCTTCCTGTCAGTATCTCATTGTTTTGTTGAGATAACATATTTTCTTTCTTCTCATCTTCTCTTTTCTGTAATTTTCTCTGCTGTTTCCCAGATTCCCCTTCCAACTCTCAGTTTCCCATGAATCCTCTGCAGTTAGTTTAGTAGCTCTCCTCCACACATTATTTCACCTTTCCTTTCTTCCAAGGGTGTCAATACACCTACACAGTCTTCTCCACTATGTTGCTCCTGATTTCCCCATCTATCATAGGCTTGAATATTCTACATAGGGATGTGAGGGGGAGAGGAATGAAGTAGAATCACCCAAAATCTTTGTACATGGGCATAAATGCCATTACAAGTCCAAGGTTTGAGACGTGATGTTATCAAAAAGTGACCATTAATATCCAAGCCAAAGCATCTGTTTTCTTCCCTCTCTGAATTGCTGTATTTACTCTCCAACAGAAGCTAACAAAGAAAAAGAAAATACTTGGCT
>NW_009735725.1:32172-63478 GCF_000703405.1 Apaloderma vittatum | reverse complement strand
GGGAATTAATGCAGTAGGCTTGCATTAGCTCCTCTGGAACCATTCTCATCTACAGTGAAAATCCATGTAAGTCTCCTGTAAATACACATCCTCAGCATTTCTGCTAAATGCATGTTATTTACACAATAGCCCATTACAACAGCCCATCTGTCAACCCTCTTTCATGGCCACAGGTGGAGGATGAAAAATTCTTTTAAACAGAGCACTGAGGGTCCTTGGACAAAAGCTTGTTTGCCGCTGTATAGCTGGGCCTCCCACTGAGACAAGATCTGCAACTTCTGGGGCTTCCAGCCATGGCTGGCCTTTAGTCAAAGACTGCCCAGGGCAAGACAGAATTTCATGCCTTTCCAAAGCGCTAATTGATTGGGGATAAACATTAACCTAGAATTTCAGTCGTACACTCTAGTCTTAAGCATGCTGGGCAGCTGCCCAGCTAACCCACCCCTCAGGCTAACTCTACTTCAAGGGTCTTTGTATAAGACCCAGAAGGTTATGGAAGTTAGTTCATTTTTATGGTACAGACAACTACAAAGAATCTAAATGTGGGGTGTTTTTTTTTATTTTTAAGAGCTTCCATTTATTTCAGAAAATGTTTGTGAAAATATTGTGGACAGGAGTGCATGTCCCAAGCTCTCGCGATGGACTCCCTGGTTCAGAGATCAGAGCAATGAAACACCACCTCAGCCCAGATTGCAAATTGGAGCCAAGAAATTATTTAGATGAGACACACACTTATCATGACAGATAATCCACCCATTCCCTGAACTCTGAGAGACATCTTACCCTTCCAAAAATGTCATCACAGGTTCTCAGTAGATCTGGCAAAGAGTGTGTGCAGTTCAAATACCACTGGCCAAAGTCCAACAGAAAGCATGTAAGTCCTGGGCTCTCACCCCATAACCAGTGTGGGAATAAAGTTTCCAGGAGGAGATTAGAAATCAAAGAAAGAATGACAGAGATTTTTGTGACACTCTAAAACTATTTGCTGAGAGCTGTAAGGTTGTTAGTCTCCCTGTTATTTTTTTCAGGCTTGTTCAATTACTCAGTTAAAAAAGAAACGACCCACACTGACACACAAATCAAGTTGAAAAAAAAGCCAGTACATGGCAGACTGTCCTTAGAGCCAGGTTGTCCCTTGCCTTGGACATATAGAATGTATTTATGGTATTATTTTTTCCATTACTTGTTTTTCTTCCCTCATTCTGCTCATCTCAATGTTTGTTTATAATTCTGCAACATCCTTGCTCATCTCCTCTTTCTTTTTTTTTTCTTTCTTTATTTTCATTTCTTAAGATGGAAATCATTCTTCCTGAGTCCTTTACCCCAGTTTTATCCTGGTAGAGCACGAAACCAGTAAAACTGAAGGTAAATTTTGTACCTTAAGTTCTTGAACTAGTTCAAAATCAAGTAAAATTGCACAGAGACCGAAGTGCCTCCTTATGTTGAAAGAAGAAGTGAGAAAATAAGACATGGAGAAAGTGGTGTGGATAAACCTCTCCCTCTCTGCAGCATCACCAGCTGAGGACATATCCGCATCTTCCAGTGCAACAGTACACCTTTGGCTGTTGCCCAAATCCACTATGAGCAAAAGCACCCTGACACTGACATTCCAGTTCAGGTCCTGGAGGCAAAAGAACTACATTTACATAGTACAGAACCCAACAAAATAACTCTGCCTCTCAGCATGGCTAATTATCAAAGACACAACATTATCCTGAAACCAGATGAGAAACTGCCTTGGAATATCTATAGTATGCTGTATGGTACAATATAGATATGCCAAATCAAAGCTACTGCTCAGTACAATCATTCCTGTGAATGTTACTCCCACAAATGTCAGTCAGAATCATATTTCTGACATAAAGTGCCCAATGACAGCAACTGTGAAGTGTTTGGGAGTATGATGCCTTCCAACTTTTAAGTCTTTTATGTATTTAAGATGTATAGCTGTCAAAAATAGAAGTTTTTCCATTATTCTTTGTCCTTTCAATCTTTTATTTTGCAACTAGGCATATTTTCGCCCATCTGCCTTCTCTCCTACTGACGGTTAAGTTTTCTGCCTGTAGTGCATAAATGCAAAGTAATTGGTTATGTGGGCAGGGGTGTAGGGTCCATTAGACAACAGAAATCCTATGAAAATGTACAGCTTTGGGATATTCACTAACTGCCCCATCAGACTCCTAACTGGCCTGTCAATAGCCCATTTCAAACTCCAGGAATGTTGAGATCTAAGCAGTTGGAGAGAAAAGTCACCTAAAATATGAGCAGTAATATCTTACAGGGGACATAACAGCAGATCCATGTGCTTTTCCCAGCAGATTTCCCTCTGTAACTTTTATCAAATGAATAGTTATAGTTCATATAAAATATGTCCTGGCTACTTCGTACTTTCTTGACTATGGATCAGCTCTAACTATGTATACAATTTCTTCTGGGTGCTGCTTAGAGTAGGCTGGTGAGCTGTTTTACAGACTGCTGTAATTCTTTTATTCTGAGTCTGCAGTGTCTATCTGCCTTATTTACAGCTGATGGCTAAATTTCTATCTGATACAATTGCTGAAGTAGTCTTGAAATGGGAACTGCCTGTAACTGATGTAGTGATGTCTACCAGCATTTGCAGAATCTAAATGACAAGCTCCAAACACTAGCTTCATCTAGGGTAGCATGTCCAGTTCTGTTTATCCCTGTCCCAAAAAGACATATTAAAATTGGTGCAGGCCAGGAAAATTACTCCCAGTTTGGCATGGAGAATAGATTTCATTTTAGAAGACACTGAGAACAGGATTAAGTGAGAGGATAGAGACAGTCTGAACCTTAGAGTGTAATAGCCAGATCACTGCACTCCACTTACATATCACAGCTGGGTCACATCTGGCCCATTCAGAGCATAGCAAGGATGATCTTGGTTGGTCTGAATCCACACACAGATGCATGTGGCCAGGTTAGCCTAAGAAAGCAGAAGGTGTATTTATATCAGCGTTTTGATTCATACCTATTTTGAAGGAGATCTCCTGATATGAAAGCTTCACCTTGAAGAATAATTTTAAAGGGCACTGGATGGATTCCTTTCAGATGAAGTTAAACTGGAATACATGATAAAAGCTCATCTGGTGATCTCCAGCCATTAGTGGGAGTTCAGTCCACAGGTTCACGCTCAACCAAGCAGAGTAGGTAAAATCCCCAAAATGTTTGTGATGTGGCCTCCTTAGAACTAAATTTGATTTTGCAAATTGGGTCAGACTTAGCCATGCTTCTTGTTAATGTAGACACAGATAAACAGCATGTCTACTTGCTGAGAAGTAAATAAGAAAGCCCATGCTGAGCATTGCTGCCCAGTTAGGATGTTTCAAAGACTTCGTGTTTAAAATTAACTCAACCATTTTCACAATACTCTAGGTCACCAACAGTGACTGCAGTGAAGAAATTAAAAAGAATCATTAGAATTACGAAGTTCTGGATCATCTTTTTAGCAAAACAACAAAAAAGGATAAGTAGTTTTGAAAAGGTTTTACGTTCAGGGGAAGGTTTACTCAGTTTGATTGCCTGTGTTAAACAGGAGATGGAGAGAACTTCACCATCCCAAGAGGTTTTTTCCTCTTCTGCTAACTTAGATGTCACTTGCTACATTCACTTCGACATGTACTAATGAATAACTAAAAATTAATATTACAAATAGCAGTTAAACAGGAAGGATTAATTTGAAAGAGAACTTCAACTCTTTCCCCTCCTCGTATTAATCAGCAAGGAGCCAGGACAATGTCTCTAGCACCACACAGGGAAAACCTGGGTCAAAAAAGCATTGTTGAAGAAGCATCACACATGATTAAGGGAAACAAAGTTTGGGAAACTCAGGAAATGCATCCATGTTCTTAAGACCTGAACTAAATGTATGGTAACCCAGAAAAAATATAGGACTGTATGTGGAGCGTCTTTGGAACATAGATAAGCATTGTCACATGCAGACGGACCTTCTTTCATAGATAATGGACTTCCTTTTTCAAACAAGAGAGAGGCATAACAAGAGTTTCTTACAACTCCCTAATTCTTTGTCTTTGTTTACAAACAAAATTAGAGCAGCTTGAAGGTTGTCGTAAATTTTATGCACTGGTTCCCAGGGAAATAATATCCTTTGCGGTTTGTCAAAATATACTCAGCTTTTGGCACATTTTTTTGCAGAAAGAAAGAAGCACAGAGACACCTCTGCACAGTCAGTTCCCCAGCAGCAATGGAAAAATCTCTGAGGTATGCAGAAGACATGTGGTTTTGAGATTAGTGGGCAGGACAGAGAGGTCAGGAACTCTAAGCTTCTCATCTCTCTCACTTGCTTCCTCTGTGTCCTTGGGAATGTCACTTAAACTTCTATGCCTCAGGACCCATATCTCTGAAATGGAAATCATGAGACCAACCTACTCATTGTGATCTGATCATAATTGGAAAGTCGCTTTGCATCCTCAAATGGTAGGACTTTACGGGTCCTAAAACACATTAGTGTGGGCTTGGAGATTGTATACAAAGTAAGTAGTTAGAGTTCCACTATAAGAGTTATTTAAGGAAAGTGTGGGTGTAAGCCTAATGTAAGTCATGTTCAAAAAACCACTTTGTTTCATTATTCATTTCCCACTTGGCATTCAAAATATTTAGAGGCTAATCATTTTTAACACTTGTTTATGTTTTTTTCTTCCAGTGACTGAGGATGCAGTAGTTCATAAAAGTTGGACAAATTTTAAATAAGCAAAGTGAAAACCCTCGAGCTTTGGAAATTTGAGCAGAAATTAATACATTCTTTAAGAGGGAATTATTATTTTTTTTTTTATTTACTGACTGTACTTGTGATGAAATTAAAATAGCATGACAACTCATTTTTGAAGAAATGAGGAACTCCAAATATATCAGTATGATTGTTACTTAATTCTATATATTTTTTAAATAGCATTTTTGTTGTTTTGAACGACCTTTTTAAAGTGAATAGTACTAAAGTATATATCAAAAACAGCCTTAGGGAATTACATCAAGCACCATGTGTTGGCTCTGCTTGCTGCGTCTGCCCATCTCTTTCAGTGCGATAGCTGTTTAGTGCTTGTTCATAATCAGAATGTCTACTAGATTCCAACAAGAAGTAGTAAATCAAGTATCATAATCAGAGTTATCTTGAAAGTCTAGCAGCTTCTGAATACGCTGGTACCTGGCCTTTATCCTACATGTATGAAAGTCAAAGACTGACATTAGGTCAAATAATGGATGTTCAGATCATGTCCAAACTGGAGTGGATAAGGAGAGAATATCTGAGACTGAAACAAAGACTCATCTGGTTCCAGGATTAGTATTTTGGGACAGGTCTGTAAAACATTCTGTGTAAATTTTAACTTCATAGAGATATAATCTGTACAAGCTACAGCATGAGGAGAATTTTAAGCTAACACACAGATATGCAAATATAGCTGTCATTTCATATGCACTTTAAGACAGTATCAGTCAGAACTCACGCCAACAAAAGTGATCTTGCACCTACCACTATAGGCTGCCTGTTCCTGCCTTTATGTCACCATTTGTTTAAAAGATGTGTAGCTGTGGTGCTTAGGGACATGGTTTAGTGGTGGACTTGGCAGTGCTACACTCACGGTTGGACTTGATGATCCTATAGGTCTCTTCCAACATAAATGATTTTACAGTTCTACATTTGTAAGAAAAATTATGTGAACCTTTTGGAATTTCATGGTGTTCTGCATTAATTTGTCATAAAATGTGATGTAACCGTCACCTCAGTCAAGAGTATTAACAAATATAATGTGTCTAAAATAATAACGTAAAAACAATGCTGATCCTCCATGTCTTTATTAAACACATTCATTCAACATTCAAATTGCTAGTGGAAAAAGTAAGTGAACCCTTGGAATCAAAAACTGATTGACCCCCCCTTGGCAGCAGTAACCTCAACCAGGTGCTTCCTGTAGCTGTGGATCAGACCTGTACATCGTTCAGGAGGGATTTTAGCCCATTCTTCCTGGCAGAACTGCTTTAGCTCTGTCATATTCTTCAGATATGTCATATGTGTGGCTCTCCTCAAGTCATTCCGTAGCATCTCTGTTGGGTTGAGGTCTGGACTCTGACTCGACTACTCCAAAAGGCAGATTTTGTTTTTCTGAAGCCATTCTGTTGTGGACTTGCTCTGGTGTTTTGGGTCATTGTCCTGTTGCATCACCCAACGTCTACAGAGTTTCAGCTGATGTACAGACATTCTCATCCTGGAGAATATTTCGATACACTTGGGAATTCAGCTTCCTCTCAATGACTGCAGGCTGACCAGGCCCTGATGCAGCAAAGCAGACCCAAATCATGATGTTTCCTCAACCATACTTTACGGTTGGGATGATGTTTTCATAGTGATATGCAGTGCTCTTTTTACAACAGATGTAGTGCTGTGTGTTCTTTCCAAATAGTTCAATCTTTGTTTCATCAATACACAAAATATTTTGCCAGTGCCACTGTGGAGTGTCAGTGTGCTCTTTCGCAAACTTCAAGCATGCAGCAATGTTCTTTGTAGCAAGCAGCACCCTCTTTTGTGGTGTCCTGCCATAGACACCCTGCTTGATCAATGTTTTGTGTACTGTAGACTCATGAATATAGATGTTAGCCAGTTCCAATGATGCCTTCAACTCTTTGGCTGTCACTCAGGGTTGTTTCTTTACCTCATTGATGAGTCTTCGCTGTGCTCTTGAGGTCATTTTGACTGGGCACCCACTTCTCTCTAGAGTAGCCATAGTCCCAAAGTGTCTCCATTTGTAGATCGTTTGTCTAACTGTAGACTTTGTAACCCTTTCCAGCTTTGTGTAAATCAACAATCCTTGACTGTAGGTCCTGTGAAAGCTCTTTCTGCTGAGGCATGGCTCACATAAGGATATATCTTGTGCAGAGCGAACTCAAAACTTTTGAGAGGTTTTTATCAGTCAATGTAGCTCTAGTCCACACATCCAAACTCACTTTCTTAACAAGACTCCAGATTAACCTGACTCTGACTAGCTTTTTTGAGGTCAACTCAAGGGTTCACTTACTTTTTCCACTAGCATTTTGAACATTGAATGAGTGTGTTCCATAAAGACATAGAGGATCAGAATTGGCTTTATGTTATTGTTTTAGGCACTTTATATTTGTCAATACTCTTGACTTAGATGATGATTAGATTACATTTTATGGCAAATTAATGCAGAACACTATGACATTCCAAAAAGTTCACATACTTTTTCTTGAAATTGTATGTTAAGTTCATAAGAGAGTTCAAATGAATGATTTTGCCAGCATTACAGAAAGAGCAGTGGCAGAACCGTGAAGAACAGCAGATGCGGAACGGTGCAGGGACCTTTTAGTGAGAGCACTGGCTTGTGTTGCTCTACAAATGCAGCTTATGTCTACAGCAGGGAAAAAGAAATAAATCTGTTTTTATGAAGGTGTAGTCTGCATGACTTGTATGACTGCAAGACTCATCTTCTAATCTTTTCCTGTAGAGTTTTTGACCATGGGGCAAATCAGCAAGGAGTTTCCAACAAACTTGATGCCAACTTAACAAGTGCCATTGCTGAGGAATTACTTCTACAAGTCACATTTGGTTACATCTCAGTAAAATGCCAGATCAAATGCCTGCCACTCACTGTGCAGGTTAGTTTCAAAACAATATTCTCGTCACTTTGAGGTAAGGACAAATGAGGACAAATTACGGAACAGTGTGCAGACTAGTCAAGGGTCGCACACTGAGAACAAAGCCCACACACTCTGTTCCCAAAATGTACACAGGCAAACAGACCCCTTCCGTCTCCACAGCACTCCAAAGCCAGTCTCTGTTCTGTGACCCAGGTGCCAGACCCAGCTGGGCAGCCAAATCTACCATCATCTCTGGGCTGGGATAGATTAACAGACAGGCTGATTTTCTCTGCTCAGCCCAGCACCACAGCATGTAGCTGACCACAAGAACTGAAGATCTACAATTCACCCACTGGGAGAGAAAAACCTGCAGAGCTCTGTCTTAGAGTCCTTGTGTCGTGAATGTGCCTGCAATGAATGGGCACTGAGTATTGTTCAAAATGTGGCAACCAAGCTGAGACACAGCCAAGGAGGTATTCATGGAAAAGTACCGATTTTTCTGAACAAGTGCAGACTCTGAATTTCCATGCATGCCATGAGGCTGTGAAAGGGATGATGCCACCTCGGGCACAGTCACTACTTAGGATGTCCACTGAGCAATCTTCTGTGGCTCCCAGTGTCTCTTCCTTCATTTTACTGAGACGCTTGATATAGTTGTTGTACATGCTGATGCATTCTGCCCTCTTTTTAGTGGTATTTGTGAAATCACCTCGAAGGATTTTAGTGAATTGAGTCAGGATTTATGAATGGGCTTTAAAGCAGCGAACCTGCTGTTGAATATCCATGCTCAGTCACACTTTGATAACCAGTCAGTTAGATGGTTAAAATATAACTTCTGTGAGGTGGTTTGCTTCCCACTTGGCAATTACTACAGAAAGAGTTTGCAGATAGGGTTATCTCACAACAGAGCCCTTCTTCCTGCTTCTCTGTCCTGTGGCTTCATAAATCTCTTCTTGTGACATCATAATCTGTTGCTGTGGGAATCCTGCTGGTATCACAAACAGGGGATTACGACCTCAAAGTAGGAGCAAACAGAAAGTAGAGATTGGTTCCGTGAGAAACAAAACATCCTCAAGGAAGATGAATAGATCATCCTCCCAGACCTTTCAAGATCAGGCTTACCCACGTCCTGGAAACCTGAGATCACATTCCAGATTGTTGTGTCTTAGTAACCTCATCTGCACTGTCAAGAACCTGCTGCAGACTCCACATCCCCTCACACAAAACTGGATAGGGATGCAAGGCAAATAGGCTTAGCATGGAAAAATATCTCTTCTGTGTTGACAGTGTAAAGCACATTCCTACCAGATAGGATAAAACAGCTATAATCAAATATGCATATAAACTGATCTTACACAAATAAAGTTCAGTTCAGCCTCTATTACCCATCCATTTAATGACTTTATTCTCACAATTTCATCTTCAAAGAACATACTACAAGATTTCGGCCATAACCCTGTGGACACCTATGAGAAGAGTCCCCTATGGGAGCAGCTTCAGGAGACACTCTGTTTGAGCAGGGCACTTGCATCTGAGCAGCTCAGGGTCCCAGTGTGTCACAGGCAGGTGTTGGGGGTATCACGCTCCTTATACTTGCTTCAGTAAAAGGGAGGACAGTGCCTCAAGATGTTCAGTGAACCCATGGCATGACTGTCTGATACACCTGAGAGTCACCACAGCTTTGGAGCTGACACCAGGGCTCTCAGGAATGCTGCAGCTGGAAGAGGAGAAAGGGTTTGGTGCTGTCTTTCATAATTTCCACACAGGGCTCTTCCAATATTTATCCTTTACCACTAATCTATTCAGATAGAATTTGAAGGAAATGCAAGATCAGTAAAGGCATATGCAAATATAACTTTTTTTCTTGTAGGTCATTGCCATAGAAACTATTGCTGCAGGATCTGGAGAGAGATGGACAGATCTTCAGGGCACAGAAATGAGGGTCTCAGCCTCTTGGGTCCAGTAACATTAATACTTTTGAAGGTTTACTACATTTTTTTAGACAAATGATATATGTTATCTTTCTTAGTTTTCCTACCTGTTAAACAGGAATAAAAATCCCAGTTCATCTTACTGTAGCTCTAGAAGGAAGCCTCATCTGGAGAAGACAGCACAAATGCTTTTGGGAGTGACTTTTAAATGAGGTTCAATCTCTGTTCCAGAATCAGGCCTAAGGAGCCTTTGCATACCCTCAACCTAAGTACCTTCCCCTGTTTGTGTCTCAGGGTAGTAAATGAGAGTCACCCATCAGACTCTTACTCTTCACTAAGCATTGGGTCTGACTAGAATCAGTCTGCAATACTCTCTGTCGTACCCTACATCTTGTGCAATACCTCTGCACCACCGCAGCATGTAGGGGAAAGAGGGAGGTCCTTGGAATTGCTCTTGCAGCAATGCTACTCTCAGCTATCCATGATGTTACCACATGCCCCTCCTAGGCTCAACTTGTCTGTTTAGTAAAATTAAAAATCTGTTCCTTCAAAATAAACTACTCTAGCTGAGGGTGTAGTTTCTCAGTGAGCAATCTTAGACCTCACTGTAGCCTAAAGCATTCTTTCCCCCACGCTTCCTGCCTTATGTTCTTGATGCATCTCTTATGCTGGCAATAGAAATTGCATAGCCTCACAACACAGAAAACTAATCTTTTTTTGTTGTTGTTCTCTATGTTTTTTCAGGCAAATAAGCTTGTTCATACAGTTGATGATATGACAGCACTACCCCAGGGAAAGGGAATGTGTGGTCAGAGGCACTGGGAAAGAGCTGAACCACTTTTTTTTGGCAGAAACCCACATTCAGATTTGGCTAAACTGTTGAAGAAATAGTTCCCTTACCTGCCTGTTTTTTCACCATACTCTTGCCCTTTTTTACATCAGTCTCATTCCTTCGGGTAGGCACTGAAGGAGTCCACATAAACTTTGTTTCATTATAGTTGGTTCACAAATTTTCCTGGGCAGGTGAACATAGATAGTGTGGAAGTCTGTATTACATCTTGAGAGAGTGCTGGAGTGGAGGGTACTTGGAAAGGCTGAAATAGTTGTTGAAAGCTATTTGCTGTCTGGTTTCTAGGAGACAGCATGACTCATTGCATCTTTCCTTGTAGTCTGCACCTCTCAACCATTTATCAGTTAACACACTTGATCAAGACTGATAAAAAATCTCTTAGAAAAATTATAGAGAGGTGTACTATAGAAAAGTGTGGAAATAAAATGATTGCTGAAGATAAGGTCTGTTCCACTAGCGTTGAAGAATGTAGGCTCACATTCATCCCAAGGGATTTATTGGTGGAACTCCCACTACTGCATGTAATAAATGCATGCATAAATCACTTTGTATCATGACAATTTTCCCCTTACCATGCTTTGAGCAAACTTCAGAGTCAGCAGTCTTTCTCTGAGCGGGTGTGTGTGTCTTTAAATTATTATCAGCACTATTTCATTCATATATCAAAAACTAGAAGAGTCGTTATTTTAGTCGAAAAGCATCATTTACATATGCAGACCATTATAAGAACAATAAATAACAGTAGAAGCAATAGTAAAATGATTATCCAGAACATGATTTCAGAACCACAAAAAAAGCAGACTTGGATTTGGTGCAATAATCATATATAAGTAATAGCTTGTAATTAACACATTGCATTTCAAGCTCTGAAAGGAAAATGACACAAGTGTGATAAGGCTGTTTTCTGCAGTTCATTTAGAGTAAAGGTGTAAATGGCATGTATGACATTTCATAACTGTATATGCCCAGAGATTGGAATGCAGGAAGGAAAGCAGAGACACCATACAGAGGTTACAAAGGAAAGTTCAGCTACTGCTGTAGAACATACAGATTTGTTCTTATAAAAACAGCACTCTGCATGCCTTTTCTGACAAGCAAGAAAATGTTGTCAAACATTTGATTCATCAAATGTTATCCTCGCTATACAAGAAAAGTATTCTAAGCCCTGACAAAACCCTAGAAGCAGAAAACAAAATAAAGCAGAACGACTTTGCTGCCCATCCAGAAAAAATAATCAATAAAAATGACGACTGAAAATAAGAAAATTCCTTCTTCTGCAAATAGAGAGCTTCCATTTTGAGGCTGATAAGTAAAAGTCTCCATTCATGTTGAATTTGAAAAGGCACAGCTGAAGAATATTTTCCACAATGTGTACCTGCTTTAGAACTGTAAAACCTTGTTTTTAAGTGACACTTTCAGAAATGAGACTCTAAAAGTCGTGGATGCACACCAGAGAGAGCAGTTTCAGATCTCCTCCTGCACCTGTGTGGCATCCAGGTAAGGGCATTTGTATGACAACAGAAAATGGAGAACAAAACTGTGGGTGAGGCTTTCCTTGTAAAGCCAGGCTCGACACTGCAGTGTTGCTAAGCAAACTGGAACCGGAGACAGCTTCCTCCCGACCACAGGCTCTGCTGTGCCATGGCCGGGCAACTGGCTCTGAAAACGAGCGGCCATCCGTGCCGGGCAGCCTGGCAGGGAGCTGGGGGCAGCGGCAGCCTGGCCCAACCTGGCCCCGGCTCTTGGAGCTGCCGCCTGTGACTCACGGTGAAGCTTGGCCTTCTTTCCAAATGTTTTTTTCTTTCACTAGAAAGGCTGAAGAATTAAACGCTTTTACCCAGTTCAAAACTCCACAGTCTCACTTTGTTAGAATTTCTGCATGGGGGCACACACAGGAACATGAAAGTGTTTCTTTAAATACCTGTGTGTTTAACCAGCAAAAGGACTATACCAAATAACCACACAGCCAGCCTCCTAATTGCCTCTTCCACTGTATTGGTGAGCCTTAGGTTTGCCTTAGATATTTCTAATTTAAATTATTTACAATTAATACATGACCGATTTTGTTGGCAGCAGCTAGAATTCCTGTGCATCTCTATCAAGACTATTTATTGCGACAGCATGAAGTAGACAGAAGTGGGGGGGAAAATAAGAAAAAAAACCTGGCACCCAGGTGATCTGTTCTCTACTAGCATGTGGGAGAAACAGGTTCTCTTCCAACCCTCTTGTTCCCCAGGCTGTCATGGGCACCGAATGCTGCAGCGATAGCAGCAGCAGCTTCTCCAGCTGATTAACCAGAGACAGTGACAGACTTTAACAGGAGTGCTACCCAGCACTCCAGAGCCAGAAGAATAGTTGCCTCAAAATAGAAGCAGATGGGTCTGCGCAAAACGATGGGACTTTGGAATTCAAAAAAGTGTGTTAGTGGGGAGGGAAAGATGGAATTGTGTATCTCATTTTAAAAGGAATATGTACACTCTGTCTCTTACTATCTTTTCCAGCATGAAGATAAGGAGGTCAGGCTATGCTAAAATATAATGAGCTGTGGTAAACCATAATTTTAAAATATGTTGAAATCTTTAATAGCAACAGTAGAGGATATTTACAGAAGTACAATGTTATAGATCATTTATACAGGAGTAATTATCCTGGTAATAAATCTAAACAGGAACAAACAAGTTTTTTCTTTCAATTCTAGACATGCCAAATGGACTATGTTTAAAACAGAGAAATGTCCTATTTTACAAATCAGGTCTGAGTACAGAGCTGAATTTGAAATATGTCATTGAGATTTTCTGAGTCTGAAAGACATTTGGTGGTGTAAGGATCAAACTCTGAAGTCAGTAGGCTTGAGTCTGCAGCAGCTTTTACACCAGGGTAACTCCTTTCAACCTTAGTAAAATTGCTGTAGATCTTTGCTGTGGTAACTGAAAACAGAATTGTCCTCAAAGGCCAGCTTCCCATTCACTATAGAAGAAACCAAGGACTGGACCTTAATTTATTGATCTGATCCCAGTATAGTAAAACTGCATTCTAAGGGCATGTTGCAGGTCTATAGGACTGATTTATACTGCTCTGAGATGGAAGTGATTTGTTCACTCTCTATATCACAGGTGTGCCAAAACACTGAAAATTACACCTACCATAGGATTTAACTCATCCCCGGTTACAGACGTCTAAAAATTCACATTATATTAGAAAATTACATGGAACTGTACCCATTCTCTGACTCCAGGCGGTTTCACAGCCACGTGATTAAACTCTCTTAGGCACCAAAGCAGACTGACCGCATTTAATACGCTTATTGAGGATGTGTCAGGCCCATGCTGAGCCCTGAACTGTGTGTGGGCACTGTCTGGGAGAGTGCTAGGATGCTGCTGACGGTGCTTGAAATTTGACCATATGGATGGTCATGCACCGGTGCGCAGGGCTGTGCGGTAGCCTGGCTCAGTTTAATAGTGTAAAAAAATTGTCCTAGAGTCTAAGCCTGTCTGCAGCCTCTTAAATGCCCTTCTTAGACAAATTAACACCTAGAAATGCCAATTTCTCCTCATTGAATTTTGAAAATGTTTATGGTGACTAAGTCAGGCCTAGACTTTAACTTTCTCAAGCCTAAAGTAACATGTTGGTTAACCAGAGTGTTTCAGGGACACCATATAGATGAATGGAGAAAGAAGAGGGAGGGTAGATTTCTTGCTTACTGTGCCTGGATTTAGTATCTGGTCAAGATGAATCTTTGTGTAAAGAAATAAAGTGAAAATAAGGCGGTTTCTGCCACATGTAGATCAATGCAGAAACAAGCACTCACTGAGCCAGGTGAGTTGCTGACACCATGCTTTTCTGCTGTCTGCTCTGTAAGCAATATAAACAGTAATAGACATTGTATCATTTTAAATTGCCTCACTGAACGTAATGCTGATTCCAGACTTGGTTTGAGCCTCCTAGCTACCATGGAGCAGAGAATATTTACTCTCATCTTAGATTTTACCTGGCGAGACAGAGCGAACGGCAGTCAATACCATTAGGGTGAGCAAGACCTTTCTGCACTCCCAGCAATTCTTCAGGGCATCGTCCCCACAGAGCCCTGGAGGATCTCAGAATCAGGTGGAGAAACAGAGTAATGGGCCGTATCAGTGCAGAGTCATCAATCATCAGTCAAGTTAGAATTTGGGGGACACACAGACACTTATCCTAATGTAAGGAGAGTAAGCCCCCACTTACTGCCCTTGTTACCTAATGGCTGACATGGCCTCCTACTCACTTAGACCTGGCAGAGACCCAAAAAGAGATGCTGATATTCAAAGCTGCAGTTGCTGATTCTTTGAGTGTCCCTTGATGCATCTGATTAAAGCAAATGATCGATACTAAACTTTGAGAAAAACTAGTGTGGGGATGTTACAGATGACAGCCCATGAATAAATAACTCTGATAATAGCATTTGTCTTACTATAAAGCTCATTCATAATTTAGCAAGAATAATGCCCATTAAAGAACACCTAGAATGATGACTGCCAAAATAAAGAGTTAATTGGTTTCCATCTTCTGGGAACTCTCTCATAATAAGCTCAGTATGGAAAACTGGCTACAAATGCTATACAGTGATTATAACAGTATCTACTTTCCAGGTTACCTCCTCTTCATTCAGTCTTAAAACTTTAGCACTTTTTGGATGTCTGCTTTTGATACATGTTCTCTAACTTGGAAAGGAAAATCAGAGGTCCCATGTCTTTTTCACAGAAACAAGGAAGAATTTGACCCAATCAATCTCCACTGAAGTCATCAGAAACTAGTTTGGCTTCCAAAGTAAGTTTCATGGGACCCTTAAAGTAAATATTGCTCCTTATTAAGCAAATCAGTGTTGTATGCTAAATTTAGAGGAAGAAATAACCCAGTTATGTCAGAGGAGTTATGTACTTTAATAAAATGTAGCTTGAATATTCATACCATACAGTCATGTAACGCCTATAAAATGTTTCCTGCCCCATCATCACAAAAACAATTCGCAGATGTCTTTTAATCTGGAAACACTGTCTGTCTAAGGCAAGCGGAGAATGCCAATACCAGAGTCTTGCTCTAACAAAATACAAGTGGTTTGTATTTTCACATAAGGATTGTGCATATGCACTGGCGCATCTGTTCACTACGCAGTCTCACAGCCTGGAATGGATAACACTGATTTCGAGGATTAATGCCAGCCTCACTCGAATAACAAGCACTTGTACTCTTAACAGTCTTTGCAGCACTAAACCAGGATATGTTTCTTTGGACATCGTGTCAAAATGCAAAGTACCATTCAACCCTGCCCTCACTCGGTGATCACCTGTTTCTATTTAACGTCTTCTCTTTAAAAAGTATAGTACGACAGAGATGGAGCCAGAGTCTTTCAGAAGCATCCTGGAACAATACTGCATGTGGAAAATTATGGTGTTCCATAGTGCTTCACATCTACCTCAACTATATTAAACACTACATAAAACAATCCGAATTCCAGACGTTCTCTCTAGATATTGTAAGTATACTATGCCAGTATTTATGAGATCAAAAACATGCCAAGGCTTTAAATTCATGGTTCTAAATAGAAACTTTGGGTTTCATGCAAGAATGAGCTCTCAGCGTATTGCTTCCCTCCCCCGAACGCGCCACAGCCTCAGCCTTGAATGTGACCACAAATGTCACCACTGTCACTTCTCTTGAGACAAAATAAAGAAAAGGATAAGGGTATATAGCAGAGCAAATCCTTAGTTTCAGAGCCTGAGTCATTCAGATGTTGAAATCCAGTGGATTCCAACAGATCAGCTCCTCTGACGCCTCTGCACCCAGAAACTGGCAAGGACTCTTCTGTCTCTCATGCTTGTGGGTCAGCATCAGAAAACAGCCATTGCTAACTGGCACATTTTAGCAATCAGGTCAATAAGAGAAATGGTTTCACACGCCTGAGAGATGTATGAGAGTGCTGGGCCCAGGGTTTGCACTGCTCTCACCTTGCACCACATACATTGCTGAGATTTCGCCCTCTCCTTCCGGGCGATTTCCATCTGCCTAGGTTTGTAGGAGTGCAAAGAGCAGAGAGCTGAGGTACCAGGACAGATGGATGGAGCAAAAGACAAGTGAGGGAGGAGGGCAAAAGCTGTTTGTCCTAGAAGGAAAACTGTTGCTGTGGTTCTGTCCTCCGAGACAGAGGTAGCCCAGCACAGAGGATCACCTGGCATAACGCAGTTGTGCACACACGGAGACACGTACACACACACAGCTATTCTGGGAGGAAATGATGCAGATTGGAGTTTGAGCCTCAGGCCAAGGGACTGTCATGTGGGCAGTTTTCTGGTGGTTTCTATTTTCCCCAGGGACAGATGGGGTTTTCCTGGAATAACATGCATGCGCTTCCATACACTGAATCACACTTTCCTCCTGCGGATGTCCAGAATTAATTTGGAGAATTGAAGCACGCTAATGCAGAGAGATTGCACTGCATATACCATAGGAGATTTTAGTCTCCAAGGACAGCAGCCCCACATACTTAGTGAACACTGTTACCTTCTATTATCTCCTGTAAGAGAAAGTGGAGAGAGATGATTCATTAATGAAATCTGCATAATTAGGGTCCATCATTTCCTAAAGACAGGAACATCACAGGCAAAGCAGAACACTTTCCCTCATCCTTTTAGCAATTTTCTCAAGTAGCTGTTAGCTTCTTCACCTCTGGGAAGGAAGAAGGGAACACTAATGCCAAAAAATTCTTCATTGGGAGAACTGCTTCCCTCTTGCTGCAACTGCCACAGATCCTCTGGCTTTCAAACTCGATATATTTTCTGCGTAGGAGATGTTCAGTGCAATTTCAATTTCTCTTATGACATGTGGGTTTTATGTCAATTTATAATTTGTATACTAACCACAAACTGAATTTTGGTCTAGCAGCTCAGGAATGGTACGGCGGTCTGCCGAGGTCTGGTCTTTGCCAGGATCTTTCTGATGCCATGCGTATGGCACAAGCTACCATCGGATCAGTCCTTGAGAAAAAGTCTCAAAATCCTGGTTTGTCCAACTTTGTATTTTGCTCTGTCTCTTTGCCAGCAGACAGGGTGATCATCATATACAGTTTGTGTGGAATGGATTATCTAGCCAGTGGTCATCAAGTGGCGAAGAGGGAAGGAAAGAGAGTGTTAAATAGTTCAAAATTGTGAGGGAGAGCTGTTAGAAATACGCAATCACAAGTTGTATACTTTATATGCTTTGCATTACTTTACCAGAAGTAAGTGGCATGCATTTCTTAACAATAAAATAATTTCTAGGCAGTTTTGTAGTATGAGGTAGAATTCACTGCTGCCAAAAGTGGGAGGTCTCGCTCTGCCCTTCCCTTCCCCGGTGTCAAACACTGTCTGCCGGTTCGGGCTAGCTGTGGCAACTGTGCAGCCCTTCTTCCTTGCATGTGCAGGTTTAACTTGCTGCTCAGGCAGAAAACTGACTCGAGGGTGGTGAAAGGGAAGGGAGAGGGTTAGATTTCTGTTGTCTTATTGAGTTAAAGTAGCCCAGGGACACATCTGGAAAATGACAGAATAAGTGTAAAGGAGAAAGTAGGGCCTTAGGGCTAGGAACAGAGGAGGGGAAGAGGGTGGAGAGAGCGACATTTCAGTATCAACAAACTCTTTAACAGTCGCCATTGCTCCTAGGACAGGACTCTTTTGTATCAGCTTGAAGGGGAGTAATACCAGTCTAAAACAACTGTAAGTTAGTGCAACTATAAGTCTATCATTACAGTGGGTTTGCCATTAAAATTATTTTGACATAAAAGTTGCCTAAAAGTAAAGGTTGATAGGAGGAGACTTAAAAAGTGCAAATCAGACCTGAGTTTACCTGCATTCAGAAACTCTGAGCAGCTGAGCAGCATCAGAGCTGGAATATCTTGCTTGAGGATGTTTGTTGGCATGTTATATCTCCAAAACGTTTTCCAAGGTTTTTCTCAGTTGGATATTTGCATTTATGTCTAATTCTGTTTTCCTACTTTTTTTTTTTTATTCTGCAAACTGGTATGAGAGGCTTGCAACTTGGATTATTTGATATGTTTAATATACTTTTATATACTTTGATATACCTTTTTAATGGGCTTTTTAAATAAATTATATGACAAGTGAACAACATAAAAATCTTCAAAAGAAAAGGCTCAGAATATTACACTTTAGGTAGAGTCGACCAAATTAGGATATCAAACAGACTTTCTAAAAAGTGTTCTTGTGACAAGAGATGATGACAATCTCAACTTTCTGAAAAAAATACACGGACTGTATACCTTACAGATTGCTTCTCTTTTTTTGTCTCTTTTGATTGCTAACATATTGAATTTTTTTATCTCCAGTGTTCACCCACCTCTCTCTAATTAGTCACTCAATATATTACCTAAAGTATCATTTTGCACAGCTCCACACTCAAGTCCAGAAAAACTGGGAAGTTTCATAAATCACATAATAAAAAGTCTTTTTTTTGTAAGGCTCTAAGACTTAGTCAGTCTAGATAAGGTTGATATGCAGGCATAAGCACGTCATTTTTATGCACTAAACCTTCAAAAGCTAGAAATCAGCCCCTCTGCGTTCCACCTTCTTAGAGCTGAGGATGATCACCCTCTCTACAGTAGCTATAAAACTTAAAACCTATGCTGCATCTAAAGACAAACGGAAATGTTTTGTGCATTTTTTTTCTTCCAGTACTGTTAATATTGTTACTGCTTTGTAGATCAATAGTCACTTTCCTAAACAATAGTGTACTTTGTAAATCAGGGTCCTCCTTGGGGCAATAATAAATGGTCAGCTTATGTTAGGTATTTTTGTGGTGTGATTAGTTTATTATAAAGTATCTAACAGCTCACATGTGTGAGGAGGAGTGGATTGCAAACAGGGATAACAAATGGCAATCTGCCACTCACAGAGACCACAGACTTCATTGCTTTGCCCAAAAAACAACTGCTTGAGATTTCTTATCTCTTCTAAAGTTTCACACTAAATCGAAGACTAGGCAAGAACTTCCTGTCTCCCTTGTAAAAGCTGCTTCACCTAAAAGCTGCTAGAAACTTGTGGCCTTCAAAGGTGAGATTTGAATATCAGCTCTCCCCTCGGTTACTTTGCAATACAAAGGAACCTCTGAGCTTTAATTGTCACACAAAAGAGACTGTCTTAGCCTACATAGTCCCTTTAATTAGGGTCTGCATGTGTACACATCAGTGACCTTTAATAGCAGGCCATTAGTGCCTTTAAACATTACACCCGGGTTGGTTTAGTCTGTGTGCAGAGAAGGGTTTTGGTATTAAAGGTCTCTTTAACCTAAGGGAAAGGATAATAAGATCCATCGCCTGGAAACAAAAGTCTGGAGAATTTTGTACCTGCTTGTTTCCCATCTTGCCACTGAAACACCTTCCTCAAGGATGGTCTCTCTTGAAAGCCAAAGTCCCTTAGTGTTGACAAAACTGAACCCATAAAGAGAAGTAAATAGCAGGAAAGTAGTGTAAACTGTAGAAGGATATACATCTGGCCACAGGACTGCTTCCGACTCACTTAACAGACATCAGCTGTATTACAGTAACTAGTTCTCCCCCAGGGCTCAGTTATACAGTTATACAGGCCGGGCTTTTTTCTCTTACTCATGGCTATTTGATCCCCATCCCCTGCCTGTCCCCCCTCACCCAACGGTACTATCACAAGTGCTTGTGGGGCTGTGGACCGAGCTGGGCAAGGGAGATAATTCTGGGATAGAAAAATCCCCAAAATAACAAAATACCCAGTCTAAACTTCTTTGTTGGACCAAACAAGATTCATTCACTGATCAGCTTCACAGCAAGACCCCGTGAGCTGCTGCGCCCACCGAGGCAGGGAGAGGACCCTTGCACTACAGGGTGAGGAATGAGCACTGTGGCACAAAGTGTTACAGTATTGCTGTCGAGCTTTGAACCTATGTTGTTTTGCAAGGTGAAGTAGTCTAGTTTAAACATCAAAATTGTCAGCATAGTTGTATGGAAAAACTTAAGTACAAAAGCCAGTACAAGGGTAAAAGATTAGCCTCAGTTCTCTGGCCAGGCCTCCTGCCACTAAAGCCTTTCCATCACCCACAGCTTTCCAGTGAGAAACCTCTTATGATTCACAACCTCTAGGTAAGCATTAGCCTCCATGTTCCTGGTAACCATGATTGTTACAATGATGTTTTTTAAGGCCATTGTCTAGAAAGCTATTTTATGGTCCGTCTAAAGGAAAGTGATCTAAAACTAAAAATAATGAGGAAAAATCTACAATGCCATAATAGCAAACTTATTCCTGGTTGGTCAGGAATAAATTCGTCACTTTCAAATGTAGTATTTTTAATTATGCCTATACATGCCCCCCTTCTGATTCACCCATTGGTTTCTGTAGGAATTTCCCCACCACTTTGCAGCCTTTCAGGACAAGCTTATCTGGTTGCCTTCTGGTTGCTACCACTCTCATGTCCCAGAGATTAGCTGTCCTTTCCTTTCCCACTTCATAGTCTTGCACAGAAGTACATTTTCTGTTTCCACAGATATTCTGACGATGGAGACTCTGGGATCCCACTGATGTCTTTAGCTCTCTGATCACTGTGAATCTCTTGCCTATCCTCTCAGGGTCCCTCATAAAGATTTTCAAACTCAGTGCTTAGAAGAAAAGTATAAGCCTAGTAGGCCGGAAAACATGGAGTTTGACAAGCCTGTTGCACTCCAGGCAGATGCCAGAAACCCTTAGGCAAAGACTTTTCTGTGAGGGTGGTGAGGTACAGAAACAGGTTGTCCAGAGGGGTTGTGGATGCCCCCCTCACTGTTCAAGGCTGGGTTCAACGAGGTCTTGAGAAACCTGGTCTAATGGAAGGTGTCCCTGACGCTGGCAGAGGAGGTGGAACTAGATGGTCTTTAAGGTCCATTCCAACTCAAACCATTTTATGATTCTATGATCTGTGATTCTACAACTTTGAGGAATAGAAGTGGATAAGAAATAATCACCATCATTTCAGTACTGAAGGTGCCACAGCCATTTTCAAACAAAAAGCTGGTACAGTCTGCATAAGCATCACATCAAGTCATGTTTTGCCACAGATTCTGCACCTGTCTTGGTTAAGACTGGGAAAGACTGTATATGGGAGTCCTTAGGAACCAGGAGTCTTTGCCAACCAGGAGACTTTTAGCATTTTGATCCTGCACAGCCATTAGATGCTCCTTCCTGCCAACATATGAACAACGGGTGCCACTTACATTATTGTGGCCAGAAGTGAGAAAATGTTCTTTATCTTCCTTTTGCTTCTTTTTTTTTTTTTCCCTATTCCTCCTCACATAGAGGCTGTTGGCCAAACCTGCATACAAAACTCTTCTCCCTTATTCCAGACTTGTTATCTGGCTTAGGCAGACACCCAAGTCCCTTCCGACTCCAAAGTTTTCATCATGCATGCCAGGAACCAGCCATGCTTTGTGCACTCCTCCTCCCAACCTCCCCTTGACTTCCCCAGGCTGCTAAACTCCAGAGTTTTCGGTTATCCCGAATCCAATTGTTTATCATAGCAGTGCCCACCAGGGTTCCTGGAGGAGTCACGACAATGAAAACCAGCTCTTATTTACTACCGTAAGCACCGACAAGAGCAAACACAGACCAGCGCCTGAGTGCATGTGTGCTGCTGACCCTTCCCCTTCCAAAGCCCAAATTAACTTTTTTAGGAGAGTAAAAACACAGTTAGTCACCAATCATTGCAGATAAGCATTTGTAATCTGCCAGTGCTAGGTCGTGTTTGCTTGGGAGATAAGTTGGAGGCTGAGGCACAGGAAGTATTGTGGCCAAGCTGTTATGCTGGTGAGGATGCCTGACCAGTCCACAGTTTCTGAATTAGCAGCATCCCTTTTTCAACTTTGCAAGGACATGGCATTTATGATAGGAATTATCTGTAGTACTTTACAACCTGTATGATGCTGGTACAGCCTGCCTACACCAGCTCTCTCAAGGATCTGTCCCAACTGGTAACTCTCCCTTCTTTTCCTCCCATACAAAAGCATCGTTCATAAAGCAGTGTACATCTCACACTGAAAAATGTCTGGGGCCTCAGGGTGCCCATCCAGAGCACCAGCTGTTATGGTACAAAAGAACTCCCAGGCATCAAGTCTCTCAAGAAGAAATATTTGTGAATATGACAAAATGGAAGTGTTTGATAGATCAAGAACTTTACTCACAGACTACTGAAAGAGAAAAGATCTGCTTGTTAGACTTCTTATCTTTCAGAGTTGTTATGTTGCTGATTACAGCCACTGAGCACATTGCTAAACTTGAGCCAAGTAAAAGCAGCATCCAGCAAGCGCTTGTAAAATTCCAACATCACAACCTATATTTTCCAGAAAGATCTAATGGGGTTTCATCAGAGGCAATGGCAAGGCTTAGAAAGGAAGCAGGTCTCTGGATTTTCATTAGCTGAGTTCATTCAGCTAACGCAGCAAAGCATAATAAGGTAGACAGGGGGGCCCAAAAGGATACTCTGCACCCAATTAGAGGGTAAAATTGCAGAGTAAAAAAAAAACAAAAAACCAATCTGTATTTTATGTGGTTATTGTGAAGAAAGATTTAGTAGTCCTACCTTCAATAAACAAAATGTCCTCAACTTAACTACAACCTCTTAAGACCATTTGAGGTGTATTCAGTAGTGTACTACACCACTAGTGAGACTACGGCTTCTCTATGGCAGGCAGGGACAATAGCAGCTCCTGATTGTCTCACTTCAAAACATGGTTGCAAAATTGTTTTTTCAACATTCATGATCTTGGCACATGCAGCAGATGAAGAGGGTTTTCCTCTCCATGCATCCCCCACTGAAAAATCCCAAAGTCCAACTAATTGGCATTAATGTTATTCTGTACTTGAGCTAAATTGTACCCATCTCTTTACTCTTGAATGGGTATTTCATAGAATCATATAATTACAGAATTTAAATCCTTCTTTTTGCATTTGTGTTACACTTATGTCTTAAAGATCCTGCCTAAGTATTCACTGATTGGTTTTGTTCTAGATAAAAGTACTTTTCTTGTGATTCAGAAGGTTCTCTCAGAAGGTGCTCATCCAGCACCTACGGAAATCAATTGATAAATGGGGTTTTCCTGCAGTGGCTTGTCCACGTGTGGCAGACAGACTGAATGTGCCTGGATTGCTGGCAATCAAAAGAGTTCGACTACAGCAGACAGAAATTTCACGTGAGGAAAGACTGATAATTAAAAATTACAATTAAGGAGGGAGGTAGAATAAAAAAATACGTCGACAACCAGTAGAGACGTGTTCCAAGCTTTATGCAATTTATTGGTCTTTTTTTTGACAGACAAAGATGTTACTTTTTTTTTTTTTAATGACTGCCCACATTTTGTAATAGGGAGCTTCATGGCTTTCAGAAAGCTTATACTGGTTGACGAATGTTGCCAGCCAGTCTGTGGGGCTTTGGCCTTAACTCCATACATAAAGCAGCTCTTCTTAACCACAGTACTCACCACCTGTCAGTGACCATAAGCATGATTTCTCTGCTAAATGGAGACATTTCTATTGACTGCTACCCAGATTGCCCTGAATAGTGGGTGTCTTGTTAATAGGTCTAGTTGTTACGGAAGTCTGAGGTGAGCAGTATGGCTGCAGATGTCTGCTCTGTGGATAACTAAGGTTAAGTGAGATGAATCTGAACTTGTTTGTTTGCAGTCCAATAATTTCCAACCAATCCACCTTTATTTTCTGCATTTTGAACAGACCAGAGAAAGTATCAGTGCAAGCCATCTTCATTAAGTGTCTGTTTACATTCCTATCTTTGGGCAGATTGCTATCATGCTTCCAGAAAAGGAGGCAAATGTCTGGTAAACTGAGTATTTCAGAAATCTCCATCTTGGCCCCTTGATCATTGAGATTTCTGATTAGCTACCTCCAAATATTCCATAAACACTAAGGAAAACATCCCATATTGCAGAGGAATAGATAAGGCATAATTCATGGGAATTTTTCCTTCAACTTCATCAGATTTTAGTTCTCAGCCAATGCTTTCAAATGGAATTGCAAATAGACAGTTGTCCATTTCCATGACATTTGCTAGTCTGGGACATGACTGGAAAGGATCTTAGATATTTGATTTAGTGGGTAAGTACTGCTTTGACTAATTTGGCTGTTTGAACTCACCAGATGCAAATGTGGACATTTCAGAAAGCACCTGCTGTCTCCAGGGATATTTGTGAAAATGAGGTGCTGTCTCTCTTGAGGCTTATCTTGGCAACCAAAACTCAGTAAACCAAAGCCCAATATTGCAAAACATCTCTTACTCTCTTATATGTCTGCTTTAAACAAAAAATAATAAATGTCTGTGAGACCAAACAGATTCTAATTAAACTAAATCAAGTGAAGGGTGCAGAGAGAGAAAAGGAGAGAAGAATATTTTGAACAAGCTATTTTTGGTTTTGCTTTCACAAAACTCTTTTTTCATGCTTTCTCTTTGTTTATATGGCTGGGCTCAGTCTCAGCTACAACAGCTGATTCCAATAAAGAAGTACTGGCAGCTTTCAGACCTGCTTTCCCCCTTGAATCTAAGAGAAAAACAGAAAAGAGTTTGCAAACTTTTCCAAGCAGACCTGGAGGGGCTCACTTTCTAGAATTTGAATGTCTGGCAAAAGCACTCATGCTAATTATAACATCTCAGTGCTCTCAGATTCCCAAACCCTTTCCTGGCTGTTCCCCAGAGCAAGAGAAGGAATGTGCAAGACTCTGATTGCCAGTGAATGGTAAACTCAGGAGTCCCCGTTTCTTCCCTTTCTCCAGCTGAACCCACACCTGCCTTGGACAGGTCCATCCATAACAGCTGTGAAATGCCTGTTTCACCCATGTAGCCTGGACTTGCTAAAATGTGAGACCACAGCAAAATGAAAGCCAGTATCCTGCTAAGACAATTTGTCAGTCTTCATTTGTAGCAAGCTGTGTGGCAATGCCACTACAAGTTAAAGGATCGGAATGACTTTCATTTCAGATTACCTGGTCTTTTTGAGGGCCTCTATGCATTCCCTCTTGTGGGATATAGAATTCTTTTTGCAACAAGCCACAGATCTACCTTGAAAAGCTAAGCCCACAACAGAGTGCTTGAGGATGCATGCAAGGATGACTTGATTACATGCTCCTTCTTACAGGGACTCTTATCTTCCCAATGGCTGCAGCACTGCAGCAAAGAGCAGCTGGAAATCCACTGCATATTTGCAGACTAAACCTTTCCTTTCCTTAGGCAGACTGATTACAAGAAAACAGCTAAATTATTTTGGCTCCGTAAGTATTCTCCATAACTGCGCATTATAAAGGACATGATTTTTGAGTCTGGCCAAACAGTATATATGTTTGTTCATTGTGAGAAGTGCATGAGGGATCCTGCTATATATTTGTCTCTGGAAAGCTGGTGAATACGAAATACAATATGATTCTGGGAACAGATGAGCATCCGTCCAGGGATTCTGATTTGGTCTGGGCCTGAGATGTCCTGAGGAAGAATTACACAGATGGCCGCACTTCCTTTTCCTAATGTATCTGTAGCACATCGTCCAGTGCAATCCCTTGGACGTCAGGATGCACCTCTATGCCAAGAGAATCTGCAACTGCCCAGCTTGGGCTGCTTTTCACAGTCCTTTCTGTACAGCAGAATAGCAGAAACCACAACACAACCCAAAAAGCTTATAATGTAAGAGTCTATTGTTAAAGCAGACTCTTTGCAAGACTTTAAATATATTTTTAATAATATTTTCATTTAAATGTTATGCCTTCTATCAAGACCTAGTAGGTTATTTCTCATGATATGTTTCTCCTCTGAACATTATTTTCTGTTTATTTCTTAAGTTTCCTTTTTTTCCCTGTTTTTTTTGATGTGTATGGCTTACTTACACATTTAATGAAAATAAACAAGAAAAAAGCATAGAAAATTAATACATAACAAATCAGGTTTCAGCTATCATCTCACAGGGGAGATGGAGAAATCAAATAGAATTATATTACCTTTTGAGTGGTGATAATGTCTATATATCTTTGTATACATTCTTTACCTTTTTTTGCTGTTTGTAATTTGTGTCCTGGACTCCTAATACATTATTCAAACAATGAGTATCTCCTAATTTCCTCTATCTTCTCTGATAACCTTGAGCCTTTTTTTATCTCAAAATCTAAGCAAATGAGCTGGTTTTATTTTTATATGCTGTTTGCTGAGCCTCAGCTAAGCTTCAGGTTTGAAATACTCAGACTTACTGGAACCGTAGGTTTGACTGCAAGCAAGTTAATCTTTCCAACACACAAAACTGAAGTGCAACACTGTTGATCAAAAAATAAATTCTTTCTTAAAAGCATCCCCAAAATGACAGGCTTTGCATGGGCACCTTAAAATCAGGTTTTCTTGGAGGTCTTCTCAGAGAATATGAGTAAGTTCTGAAGACAGAACCCTTCACAAACTATAATCTTCCGCAGGCACTCTTCTTTTTTGATTAGAGTTCAGAAAATAAATTGTGGGTCTGCACAGATTTCTGCTGCATCAGTAGAGCACAAAGAAAAAAACGTAGTTTCTCAAGGGAGAAATTAAGCCAGTTAGTATGTTGTAAATCCAAACCAACACTCTAAACTCCACCCCAAAAATCAATAAGCAATCAGCGTAGATCACAGGATACCTAAAATATAATCATCTCAACATTCCTGCGGTGAACAGCTGTAGTCCTTTTCTCTGTACCAACAAAATTATTCCAACAGGTTTGAGACGCAGACGTTACATAGAGCATAGTAGTGTGGCTTTGCATCTATGCATGATGATTGCAACTTCTTGTCCATATACAAAGGTAAGAAAGCTGTTCCAGCTACTTCCAAGACACTTGTCAAATAACTGATAATTGATTCAGACTATTTGCTAATAAAACAAAAAAAAGCAGCTGACAAACACCTGCAATCCAACTGAAAGACACATTCCTCAAAATAATTTTAGGGGGTTTGGGCATAGTGATAGGATTCCAAACTGGCTACAAGGGGGTTGGGTCTAGAGGATTTCTCTGTAGGGAAATCCTCAGCCACTACATCATTGCTTCGAGGCAACAAACTCTTCTCCGGACCCTCTGAGTCCTAGGAAAGTTATTTTCATCATCTCTAGGGCCTGACTGGCTTCCCTCAACACTATACCACAAGCCTCCAGCTGCCTGCCCGGTTCATGCTGCATTTTCTCCGTCACCTTGTATCCAAATGTGCTCATAGGCCTGACGAGGAGGAATCACCTCCCCTTTCCCCAAGTCCCACATCATCCAGCCACTCTCTTAAGGGAAGATGTGTATAATTGTGAATATACCAGTAAAACAAATGCCTAACTGGATGTACAAAGCGGCACCTTCAATAGCTTGCTTTGCTGAGGAAGGGGAAAAAAAGCAGGATAAATTCCTCCAAAAATAGTAATTCTCAAAGGTGAAAATCCAACTGTCTGACATGACTCAGAAGGACATTCTTGGGGTAACAATTAAAAGCAAACCAGTGCATACTGCTTAGGTTTATACATATTTTAATAGTATCCCATGAAGAGCCAAATGCATGTGCATAGCTACTCTGACTTCATCCATCAATAGAAGAAAAATCATCTGCAGCCTAAAAAAAGTCAGTCTTCAACATTGTTCCCTGATAGGAAGCTTCAATTACAAATATGTATGTATATGTGAGTGTATATAGAGATAAAATCTGTCATTTTCACCTTGCTGTGAGCTTTCCAATAAGCTTCATGAAAAATGAAAGAGCTAACAAAATCCAAAGGTGGCCAAGCTGCCCACCCATTTCTCACTAACACAAGCCATATCACTGCTGTTTATAAGCAAAGCTGCTGGCTCGGGCTCTTGAAGTAACTATTTAATTTACACAGGACCTGATGCCTCCTGTTAGGATTTAATAGCTGTGAAACTCATGATTTCAACCTCCGAGTCATGGCCCAAATGTCACGAATCTCTTCACTGCTACACAGAGCATGACAAGGAGGACAAAAATGAAGCAGAAGTATTGCAGCGTTTCTGCCGGGAATATATTGCACTAGCTTCACAGAGATGGAAGCAGTCTGATTTTTCTCACAAGTATTTTATATCAGCTATAGAGTAGAGCCAGGTAGGATTTTCCTCCTTGACATCTGCAACCTAAAGCAACTGGAGGACTTGGTTAATCCTGTGAGCAAGAAGCCTCTTCTTTGTTTCCAATGTTGTAGTTGTATTAGAGTTTTTCCACCATTTTTGCTGCAATCAAATAACTTTTTCTTGATAATATTCCAGTGAGGGCTCTGCCTGCTTTCTGGGACTCTGGAACCATTCTGGATAATCCCAATCAGTGTGATCTCCAAAGGCAAAGTCATGGAGGGGGATATCTTGGAGCCAACTCCAGGTCTGAATCCAACAACAGAGTATCCATGGGAGGAGAAATTGTCTGCCTCAGAGTCTAAACACAAGTTTCATCTGTCTTCTAGTACAAGACACCAAACAGGAGTTCAGTGCTAACAATAGAGCCATGACCAAATTTCTGATTACCAAACAAAACAGAAAAACATGCCGGTGTTCAAATCTGATCTGAGGTCAAACAACTCAAAGACTCTTCAGACCCCAACCAAAAGGTAACTCACACCGTCAGCTCCCAGAAAGCCCTGCACCACAGCAGAGCAGTGAAACAGAAAGCTTCCCAACTCTTATCCCCTTTCTCTTGTGGGTCCCCTTCTGCAGAGCTTAAAGGAGTTTCCGGCCTCCTGTCAAGGCGAGCCTTACCTCCTATACTCTTGGGACCTTGCCCTTGTTTTCCTCCATGTCACTTGTGTGCCAGCAGAACTGGCCACCCAACAGCATCTGCTGTGAGACATCCTTTTGACAAATATTGCAGCAGATCCCCAATACTTCCAATCATCTTAAAGAGCCCTGCAGTAGTTTTCACAGTTGATGCCATTTTTCTAGGAGCCGTGATTTATTTTGTCAGTTGCTAATCTGCAAAGAAGGTAAAAAACTCTATGAATATACACACTGCTGAAAGTTCTATTGCTAGTGTTAAGTTATTACAAAGACCTGTGAGAGGGGAAAGTGTCTCAACCTCTAATTGTGAAAGCAAAAATCTTCAGAAGGGAAGCAGCAGAGAACATCAAGGAATTTGGCAGTGTATATATTCTGGAAACAAACTGTTTTAATTTCTTTCAAGGGTGAATTAAAAGGAAATGTTAAAGGGCAGGGAAAAAAACCCCACCCTTTTACAATAACTTTAGATGTTATACCTGATCCTGATGTTTCAGTAATCAAACACTTTATGAAGCAAAAGGAGATTTTAATTTGCTATTTTAAAAGCTCCCCAGCTGGAAATAGTCTAATCTCCAGAGGAAGGAGTGCCAGATGCATAGGAGAAGAACAGTAAAAGCTCCAACCCAGCAGTCTTCCTCTTATCTTCTCTGGTGAGAGGAAATGAATGAGTCAGCAGATCAGAGAGGGAGAAATGGAGTGTGTCGCTCCAGTAGTTCTAAAACATATGAGCCCAAGAAAGTGTCTGAGTTATCAGGAAAACTTTTAACATTAATAAAGAATTTCATTGGAAGTCAGTGGAAGAATTTCAAGTTTGACAGTGTAATATGCCAGAGTTTCTTTGTACTAGTCATTATTTTGGATCTTGATTTAGTAATAATACCTAGTCCTCACATACTATTTTTCAACAGTTGATTAGAAACTGTTTTACCAGAGATATTAGCATTTTTACTGCTGTTATAATGAAGTCAAAAATAATGTTAAAAACAAAAAGTGAATTTTGCTTGATAAGACATTTAAAGAGTTACAAGACAGTGCCATGTGATCTAGACTAAAAGAAAAGGCACAAACAAGTTTCCATATTTGCCTTTGATTCAATAGATTGCACTGTTCTTGCAATGATAAGCGTGTTAACTGAGATTATAATTTGTTTCTTAAATTACAGCAAAGTGTCAAATACTATAAGACTAATTTAGTATTGAAAAAATATTTAAAAAGGAAAACATTCAAGGACAGATTTAACCAAACCCTGTTTAAAGTACAATTTCAAATGTTTCAGAAAATTTTAAACAAATATGCCATACATTAAGTAGCCAATTCCATTTCTTTTAACCATTAGTCTCATTGTAAATCTTCAAATCTCACATATTTTCACAAGATTTCAAATACTATTTGATGGCTTCACTAAGGGCAAGTGGTGCCTGACTAATTTAGTGGCCTTCTACAACAAAGCTACAGCGCTGGTTGACATGGGAAAAGCAACAGATGTCATTTTGACAGATGGACCACTTGGTGGATAAAGAACTGGCTGGATGGTCGCACTCAAAGAGTTGTGGTCAGTGGCTCGATGTCCACATGGAGACCAGTGACAAGCGATGTGCCTCAGGGGTCTGTTCTGGGTCCAGTGCTGTTTAACATCTTTGTCAGTGACATGGATGACAGCACTGAGTGCGCTCTCAGTAAGTTTGTTGACGACACCAAGCTGTGTGGTGCCGTGGACTCACTTGAGGGAAGAGATGCCATCCAGACCTTGACAGGCTTGAGAAATGGGCCAGTGCAAACTGCATGAGCTTCAACAAGTCAAAATGCAAGGTCCTGCACCTGGGCCGAGCTAATCCCAGGCACAAATACAAACTGGGCACAGAGTGGGTTGAAAGTAGCCCTGAAGAGAAGGACTTGGGAGTGTCGATAGACGAGAAGCTCAATATGAGCTGGCAGCCCAGAAGGCCAAATGCATCCTGGGATGTTTCAAGAGAAGCGTGGTCAGCAGGTCAAGAGAGGTGATTCTCCCCCTTTGCTCTTGTGAGACCCCATCTCGAATACTGCATCCAGTTTTGGTGCCCCCACCATAAGAGGGACGTGGATCTGTTGGAGCGTGTTCAGAGGAGG